>NW_021820752.1:0-215825 GCF_901001135.1 Rhinatrema bivittatum | reverse complement strand
TCAGGGCTTTTCAGTTTGTTCACGAGTCTCCTATGCAGGACCATACCAAACACTTTCCTGAAATCCAGTTAAGTCACATCAAGTGCTCTTACTTGATCTAATTCTCTAATCACCCAATCAAAAAGTCAATCATATTTGTCTGACATAATCTTCTTCTGGTAAAACCATGTTTCTTGGAACTTGGAATCCACTGCTTTGCAGATAGTTCATTATGCTTTCCTTCCAAAGCATCTCCATTAGTTTTCCCACTATCGAGATAAGGCTAACTGGCCTGTGGTTTCCAGGCTCCTCCCCGCTACCATTCTTGTGAAGCCAGACCCATTGCCCTTCTCCAGTCTTGCAAAACCACTTCCATGTCCAAGGATCTGTTGAAAAGGTCTTTCAGTGGAGCCACCAGCACCTCTCTGAGCTCCTTCAGTATCCTGGCCTTGGTATCTACCCCACGCCCATCCATGCATTGGTCCGTCCCCAAAGTCGTCTTTAGTGAGCACTGAAAAGAAGCGTGTGTTTAATGTTTCTGCTTTTCCTTATCTTTATCCAGAACATGACCCTCATCTTCCTTCAGTCTTACAATACTGCCTCTGGCATCTCAACAGTGTTTTGTCATCTCTTTCATGAGCCTGTCTTCCACTCAAGCTTTTGACATCCTGTTTCTTTTTTCGTTTGTTTCAGCTTTGCCAGATAGTCTTCCCTGTGTGAGCCTCTGCGTCTTCCTTTCTACTTTTTGAACGCTGATTTTTGCTCTTATTTTTCAGCGAGTTCTTTAGAGAGCCAGCTCGGCTTCCTTTTATTTCCTTTTCCTACATGAAGATTTGCTGCCTTTGTTATAGCTTTTTTTTATTCAGCCCACTCTTGTTCCACTTCTCCCATCTCCTCCCAGCCTTCTAGCTCCTCCTGTGGTCACTTACCCATTGCATTTCTGAAATCCATGGCTTTCATCTTCGTTTGCCTTCCGTTTGTCTCAAAGCGTCCTGTGTGATGATCACTGGTGCTCAGATGGATATTAGAGCTACTGTCTACGTTTGTGAGCATCAGGGCCAGTAACGCTCCTCCCCTCATGGATTCCATCATTTGTCTAAGCAGGGCCCCTTGAAAGACATCCACACTCTCCCTGCTAACATATTTTGCAGAAGGGATGCTCCAATCCACATCCAAAAAAAAAGAAAAATACAAATATTTCTTTCTTCCAATATTTTGAGTGGACTATTTAACTGTATAGACAGGGGACCATCATATAGCACAGGGTACAGTATATCTTACCTGGTAACCCATACGTATAAGCTTTGGTGTGCTAGGAGATTATTCATCAGTCGCTTGAATATTTGTGTCTTATTTCACTCTTTTCTGCTGTGAACTTCCTTTTTTTCCTTTTTTTTACTTTTTTTGCTGGAAAGCTTTTAAAATATGTATCAAATATGTACTTATCTATTAAATAACTTCTTGCTGATCCAGAAGTTCTGAGCTTCACAGTGATTCAGAGGATGTTGCTCATCCTGATGATGACTTCATATTTCATTAACCCCTCTTAACGCTGTCTCAAACGCCCGACACCGTAGCGTTTCGGAGAACACTCCTTCTTCAGGGGAAACGGCGAAACGTCTTTCCTCACAGTGTTCAGTGTGAGCATTTATTTCATCAGCTCAGCTCCTTGACTTTTTTTCGCGATGACGTGCTGCTCTGCTCCATCACAGCGTCTGACCTCATCCGGCAGTTTAAAATTTCCAATGAGCAACCCTTCGTCCTTCTTCCCCCATCTTTTGGATGTCTTCAGCCAGTATATCTATATCTTAATTAAGTGCCATACATTCTGACTCTCCAATCTTGTTTTTTTAGACTACTGCAATGTTTTTTTTATTTTTATTCACAATCTGCTTATTAGCAGTTCATGCTGCTAATAATCTGGAATCCTTCATATTTGTCTTCTCATTATTTAGGTTCACATAGGCTACGTCAATCTTCACCACAAGCTCACTATCATGATGTTCTATCCTCCCTATCTCTCTCAGAATCCTGCACTCCTGAGCGAATATCTTCTTTCTCCCATGATTTAGTTTAAAAGCTCCGCTCCCTTCTTACCTTCTTGTATTGGTGCCCACATGTGCCACGACAGCCAAACCCTCCCCGTTGCTCTCTAAAATCATATTTGGATGATGTGTGAGGTCTCTACCTTTGTACCAGGCAAGCAATTCTCATACCCACTAGCCACCCAGCTAGCAGACCTTACACATCACCTAGACAGGATTTTACAGAGTGCTCGGGAGGAGACAGCTGTCATGGTCCATGTGAGAACCAGTGACAGAGGAAAATGCAAGAGGTAGGTTCCAGAATAGCGTTCTCAGAAATGTTGCCAATTCACATGCAAGAACCCAGATGCAGGCTAAGCTCCAAAGTCTCCATGCATGGATGAGAACATTGTGTAAGGAGGAGGGCTTTAGATTCATTAGGAACTGGGTAACGTTTTGGGAGACAGGATAGGCTCCAAAGTGGAACCTGGCTGCTGGAGCTAACGTTTAAAAGGAACTAGAGCCGCTTTTAAACTAAACCTTGAAGGAAAGCCAACAGCCAGAGCACAGGGTTCACAGTGTGGTATCCACAAAAGACACCTTGTAAACAAAGGAAATTAGATTGTCATGACTTTGAGGCTGTGAAAAAAAATTGATTCCAAATTAACTGAATCTATTACCAATAACAAAGGTGTGAAAAAGAATACATTTAGATATTTATATGCAAACACCAGAAGCCTGTAAAATAAAATAGGAGAAGATGAAAATATTGACAGGGTTTCTAGGCATCTCGGAGGCCTGGTGGAAAAAGGATAACCAACAGGGTATGGTGATATAAGGGTAAAATATATATATCCACTCAGCCAGGATGGTAAAACAGATTGTGAAATGCTAAGAGAAATTAGATAGGCTACTAAGAGTCGGAACACAATAATAATGGGTGGTTTCAATTTCCCCAATATTGATTGGGTGAATGCCTGATTGGGGCACCATAAATGACTGCTTCATGGAGCAACTTTCCTAAAACCGATGAGAGGGAAAGCCACTTTAGATCTGGGTCTCACTGGAATGCAGAATCTGCTGCAAGAAGTAACAGGAGAACCATTTAGCAACTGTGATCATAATCAAATCAAATTTGAGATAGTCTCTGGAGGAAAAATACATAAAACTATTGTAATAGCATATAACTTTAAAAAGGGAGACTAGGATAAATAAGGAAACTAGTTAGAAGAAAACTAAAAGGAGCAGTTACAAGAGTTAAATCTGCATTAGGCATGGAGACTGTTTAAAAACACTATCCTGGAAGCCCAGATAAAATATGTTCCATCAATTAAGAAAGGCTAAAAGAAGAACAGGCACCTGCCAGCATGGCTAAATGCTGCTATAAAAGAAGCTATCAAAGATAAAAAGGCATATTTTAAAAATGTAAAGCAGAGCATAATGAGGAAAAAGGAAGGTACACAAGCACTGGCAAATTAGATGTAAAACACTAACAAATCGAGTCAAGAGAGAGTTTGAGGAGAAACTTGCCAAAAAGGTAAAAGCTAATAATAAAACCTTACCAAATGCATTAGAAACAAAAAAACTGTGAGGGAGTCATTTGGGCTACTAGATGGGCTAGTAAGATACAAACTATAGACTCCTTGAAGTAATCTCTGTTCAACTATTATGATGCAAAGATGTTTAGCTAACATGAATCATTCATTGTTTAACTATTATGATGAGAACCAGTCTGATGGCGAAACCGAAGGACGGTATACAAAACATGTTAAATAAATAAGTAAAAATGATTGGGAAGAAAACGGGTGCTCAGGGAGGATAAGGCCATAGCAGAAAAACTAAATTAATCTTTTCCTTCCATATTTACAGAGACTAATGATGGGAAGATTTCTGAGGATTGCTAGAGCAAATTGACAATCTAAATAATAGCGAATCACTGGGGCCTGATAGTATTCACCCCAAACATGAAATTGCAGACCTATCCCTAGTTATCAGTAACCTATCATTAAAATCTGCTTCTGTACCCGAGAATTAGAAGGTAGCAAATGTAATGCCAATTTTAAAAAGGACTCAAGGGATGACCCGAGTAACTGTGGACTGGTAAGCTTGACGTCTGTACCTGGTAAAATTAAAGAACTGAATTATGGATAAACATGGCTTACTAGGGAAGAGCCAGCATGGATGTAGCAAAGGGAAGTGAGTCTTACTAACCTATTAGCATTCCTCAAAGGAATAGATAAGCATGTGAATAAAGGTGACCCTGCTCAGAAAACTAAACAGCCATGGGATAGGAGGAGCTATCGTTCTGTGCATTTGAAACTGTTTAAAATGTAGAAAGCAAAGAATAGGATTAAATGGTCAGTGTTCCCAGGGGAGAAAAATGAATAGTGGAGTAGCCCAGGGATCTGTTCTGGGACATTTGTGGTTCAACTTATTCATTAGTGATCTAGAAAAAGGAGCGGCAAGTGAAGTGATCACATTTGCAGATGACAAAAAATTATTAAAAGTAGTTAAAAACACAAGCAGACTGTGAAGACCTGCAGAAAGATCTTGCAAGACTGGAAAGCTGGGCATCTGAAGGGCAGATGAAATTGAATGTGAAAAAGTACAAAGTGATAGATATAGAGAACAATAATCCTAACCACTCAGGAAAAGGATCTTGGAGTCATCGTGGACAGAACGAGGAAATCCTCAGCTCACTGTGCAGCAGCGGTCAAAAAGGTAAACGGAACGTTGGGAATTATTCGGAAAGGAAAAGAGAGCATCTTCATGCCTGTATATGGGTCTGCGGTGTGCTCACACCTTGAGTACTGGGTGCAGTTCTGCTTGCCACATCTCCAAAAAGATATAGCAGCATTAGAAAAGGTACAGGGAATGGCAACAACAATGGTGAAGGGGGTGTGTAAGGACCGTGGGCCTTTGTTGCTGTGGAGAGGTTGGCTCGGGCTACAGGGAAGGCCCTGTAGGTCCTCCCCAACAGCTGGCAGGACTAGGCTGGTGCGGGACTGGTCCAGGACTTCACCTTTACCAGGTCCTTTCCCCTTAGGTTGAGCCCTCGGGATCCAGGGGCCATCAGGACTTTGGCGTGCGTCCCGAGAAGTATAGTAACATGGGAGGTCCGGTCATGGCTAGGGTTGGAGAAGGGCATTATGACATTTTCCGTTTTATTCACCATTCCCTTCCTAATAATTCCTAACATTCTGTTTGCTTTTTTGACTGCCGCAGCACACTGAACCAATGATTTCAATGTATTATCCACTATGATGCCTAGATCTCTTTCTTGGGTGGTAGCTCCTAATATGGAACCTAACATCGTGTAACTACAGCAAGGGTTATTTTTCCCTATATGCATCACCTTGCACTTGTCCACATTAAATTTAATCTGCCATTTGGATGCCCAATCTTCCAGTCTTGCAAGGTCTTCCTGTAATGTATCACAAGCCGCTTGTGATTTAACTACTCTGAATAATATTAGAATAGTAGAAAGTATTTTTTCACTCAATGCACAATCAAACTGGGAAATTTGTTTCCAAAGGATGTGGTTATGGCAACTCGCACAGTGAGATTTCAAAAAGATTTGGACCAGTGCCTGGTGAGAGAGTCCATAAATGGTATTAACCATGTGACTCCAGGAATCCACTTCTTGTCGCTGGACGCGAACAACAAAAAAAACTGGATCTGCATTTTGGGATTTGCCACTGTGGGCGCTAGGATGCTGGCCGCCATGGACCCAGCAGGGCACTTCATGTGCTCTTATGTAGCATAAGGGCTGCGAGACTGGAGATGGGACTGCTCTGCTGTGTCCTTGAAGGTCTCCTCTGTGCACGGTACCTCTCTATCAGCCGCGCTGGCCTCCAGAGGTTGGACTCACTCCCTGAGAGTCAGGAGCACAGGTAGAGCCTCTCGCCATCAGAGAGGTAAGCATGTGCTACTCTGCGTAAAAGAGGGCATAGCTCCCGTCTTTCTGCTGGGCTGCTCTCTCTGCATCTTAATGTTGTGTGTTGTTAAGAGGTACTTAAAGCTGTGTAAGGAGTGGGCAAGCTTAATCCAATTTAAAATACCCTAATAGATTTAGGGACTTTAATCTGCTTGTCAATGACCTGCAATAGGACTACAGCTAATCTATTACTCACTTGTTAATGTAATTCTCTAATTTCCTCTTATTGCAAACAATTTCCCTCCCTGTCCTAATTTGGGTAAAAGCTTATATATGAAACTAGGTGATGGGGAGGATGGGTGGGAAAATCAAATTCCACCAATTGTTTCTCCTGGAGAGAGCTTTCACACCTTTCTACAGCAAAAGAATTGACTTTTCCAAGCTCTTAACAGTCACAAAATAACTTAACCTTCTATTTACTTAACACATTTTATGGACAGACTGAATAACTTTAAGTCTCTAATTTCCTTATGTAGCCCCCATCGATTGGGGTAAACTTTGAGTCAAGCGGGCGCCCACTCAATTTCTGGCCTAAGTGTTCTCCCCAGATTACTCATTTCCTTCAGGTCCCAGGATTCACCATAAAATGGGGGGGGGAGATTACTGCCTGGGCATTAATGATTAGGTGAGGGCCAAAAATCAGGCCATACACAGAGCTGGTGTTCCAACACCACTTTTCTGATGAAAACATAATAATGACGGCAGAAAAAGACCAAAATGATCCATCCAGTCTGCTCAGCAAGCTTCCCAAGGTAGTAACTGCCGCTCCGTGCAGGTTACACCCATGTTTCTGTTAAGGGTAGTAACTGCCGCTCCGTGCAGGTTACCCACATGTTTCTGTTAAGGGTAGTAACTGCCGCTCCATGCAGGTTACCCCCATGTTTCTGTTAAGGGTAGTAACTGCCGCTCCGTGCAAGTTACCCCATGTTTCTGTTAAGGGCAGTAACTGCCGCTCCATGCAGGTTACCCCCATGTTTCTGTTAAGGGTAGTAACTGCCGCTCCGTGCAAGTTACCCCCATGTTTCTGTTAAGGGCAGTAAACTGCCGCTCCATGCAGGTTACCCCCATGTTTCTGTTAAGGGCAGTAACTGCTGCTCAGTGCAGGTTACCCCCATGTTTCTGTTAAGGGTAGTAACTGCCGCTCCGTGCGGGTTACCCCCATGTTCTGTTAAGGGTATAACTGCGCGCCGTGCGGGTTACCCCCATGTTTATGTGTAAGGATAGTAACTGCCGCTCCGTGCGGGTTACCCCACGTTTCTGTTCACTTCCTCACTTCCTCACAAGGGCATTCCAGGCATCCACCACCCTCTCAGTGAAGAAATACTTCCTGACATTGGTTCTAAGTCTTCCTCCCTGGAGTTTCAAATCGTGACCCCTAGTTCTACTAAATTGTTTCCAATGGAAAAGGTTTATGACGACCATGGATCATTAAAAACCTTACAAGTATCTGAAGGTCTGTATCAAGCAAGCAGTTCATACATGTAACTTGGCCCTTGGTGATATGGGAGCCTCTTTCAGTCAGTTTCCGTAAATCAAGCAACGACAGTGTGTTCTATTTTGCTGTATTTACTGTACAGCTATTCTAATTTGCCGTAAACTGCTTTGCGCGAACTTCATATTAAAAATGCTGGTAACAAATCCAAGTAATGATTTCCTGATTCACCTTTCCGGGCCCTTTCTTGTTTCTTATTTATTTATTTATTTATTTCGGATTTTTATATACCGGCATTCTCAATACAGGTATCGAATCAGGTCGGTTTACATAGAACAAAACTGTCGCAATAAAGGCGTTACATTAAACAGCGTTTCTTAACATATGAGTAACATATAACACTTCACATATGAGTAAACATATAACACTTCACATATGAGTAACATATAACACTTCACATTCTTGGTTAGAATGTGAAGCCTCCCTGGATTACTGAGAAATTCGGGGTCCTTTTCCCTGTCGGCCACCCGCTTGATCTGAAACTCTCCAGGGTTTTCTCATCCCCTCGCTATACCACCTGATGGGCATCTGTTGTGGTTAAAACATTGGGGTGCCGTTCCTTCTCCTCGCCTCTTCCTTGCAGTCTCTCTGTTGGATGGGTCCCCTTGCTCCTTCTCCCTCCACGGTTCTAAATGGCAAGGGAGTCACTTGGAGGAAGTGATACCAGTAAAACGTCTTAACCCTCTCTGGGTGGGCAGGAAGGGAGGATAAAACACAAAATCACCTTAAGAACACTCACCTGAAACAAACCTCTACAGATGTCCCCTCAATCAGTGGGCGTGATTGGGCCTTTAGTGAAAAATGTAGAGAAGGGCAGCACTCCCGTCTGTAAAGCTAAGACAAAAATACAGACAGGCAAGCACCTAGGGGTCACTTGCTTTTATGTAAGCAGGAACAAACCAATACGGCAGTCTCTGATGTAGGAGGCACATTCCTACTCTACACTGCCGTGGCCTAACCGCTAGGCCAAACTTTAGTTATAGACACACAGAATAAACTTTACCTCATCATTTCTTTGGCAAGCTTGAAACGCATGCTTTACCCGACGGAGCAATACTGACAAGTCCTGCTGACCTATCAGCAGATGCACCGCTGCTAGCAGCACTTCCTCTGGGCTGTTGGACCACCGTGAAATATGTGGCCTGGGGAATGGAGCCACCTGCTCTCTTCAGATTCATGGACTCCTCCAACTTGCTTCTTGGTTCAGTAAAAGGTAAGAAGAACGTACAGCGATTCCAGTTTCTCCACGATTGATATGGCTGCCGGAGCTCTGTGCAGGAGCCACACTGTAGCACATTGAAACCCAGTCCTCTCAGGAATGCTTCTTAAGAGCTGTGCTAAATTTCCTGTGGCTCCGAGACGAGAGGAAACTGGTCGAGTAGGAGCCCGCGACAGGGCTGTCTGCTGGTTTGCCCTGAGGAAGGGCAGGAGCTGCAGGGAGCATAGCCGGTGGAGGCCAGGTCCATCTCCTGCACGACCTGGGGAGGAGCGAGGAGCGTTCCCATATCATAGGGTGGCAACTGCTGCTCCAGGCTCACCGTGTCCTAAAGGATTTGCGAGTTTGTAATATTGCTGGGAATTACAGCCACGGGACTTTTCACCGAAGTGGAAGATTCAAAATCACCATCTGTGTGTGGAATTGTGGCTGGGAGATTGGTTTCGCATAAGAGGGATACAGTTGCAGATTTCTTGTTAGCGAAGAGTGCCAGGCTAATGGAAATGTGCCATGTATTCATATATTTTAATGGCGGTGTCCTGAACTGTAGGCTGAGTCCTTGGAACCGCTGCCTGCTGCAGAACCAGTAAAAGTCTTTCTATGTCAGGCTCTTGGACAGCCTCCAAAATCCAATTAAAGAGGGAAATGAACAAACGTCTTATTTTGCTACGCAGGATACATTTTCCAGATAAAGTGAGAGCTCTTGGCGTGAGGAGCAGATTGACTTGCCCCCACCAATCCCCAGCCTCGTTGACTTCAAAGTCATCATAGGTGGGAAGCTGAACAAAAAAAAAGCAAAAAAATACCAGCCTGGCCGTTGCTGGAGATGATGACAGAGACTGCTCTTCCTGCTCTAAACGCCAGGCTCGGCCAGTAGTTGCCTTGCGTGCCAGGAAGGGGGCATTTTCTAAGCACAGACTGAGATAGCAGCCTCCCATGGCGCGGCTCAGTTCTGACGCTGGGCTCTAACGCTCCTGGCTCCTCTTTAGCTGAGCGTCAGAAAGCTCGCAGGAGCTCGTGCGGCAGCTCAGCCTGCGGACTCTTTAACGTTGCATCCAATGCATGTCGGCACCAGTGCAGAACCTCAGGAGCTGCCCAGTGGAAAAAAGAATGGTTGAATTAACCCTCCAGGAGTGGCAAGAGAGCTCCAGCAAAGTGACACCCGCCTGGCTAGATCTGTCACGCAGCTCTTTTGCGTAGGTGTTGAGAGACTAGCCCACGACTTGGTAGACGCATGGCAACGTAGGGTTGCATCAAGGTGTGCTCATTGTGCATTGCTGTTGGCAGCTGCTATGATGCCCAGCCTGCTGCGGTGACTGCCATGGTTACTGCAGTGTGCTTTGCGCGCCTCTTCATAACACCTAAATGCTCCTTTCTCCTAAGGATGGTATTTGATGAAGGAGTGGGGAGCAGTGTGCTTAGAGAATTGCCTGAGTGTTTTCCCTCTCCATTTTACAGTGGTGACACAGGAAAGAAAGAGCAGCCGGACTGAATAGGGCGACCGCACTATCTCAGCAGGAGAAGCTGCCTCTACGGCTCTTACAGGCTGATACAGTACAGTGTGCTCCGGTGGAGCGCATGGTAACCCACATTTGGACCCGCGGGCCGATTTTTAATTTTTTTATTTTTTTTAAATTTTTACTTTTTTTTTTTTACTTTGTGGGGCCTCCGACTTAATATCGCCATCTCTGAAAGTAAAATGCGCTGCTCGGCTGCACATTTAACTTTCTGTATCGCGCAGGACTAACTAATAGGGCTCATCAACATGCATTGCGGGGGCGCTATTAGTTTCAGGGGGGGGGGGGGGGGGGACGTGCGTTTTGACGCGCTAGCTTTACCCCTTATTCAGGAGAGGCTGCGGGACCGCCAGCAGCTAAGGAAGGAGAGAGGTGCAAGAGTCGGAGAGGCCCCTCTCCGTTTGCCTTTGCCCGCACGGCTTCCATTCTCCCCCCAAGCAGGAAGGCCGCGAGAGAAAGGCAGCAGGGAGGGGGACAGGAGGAGGACGTGGGCACGATGGCTTGCCTAGGGCACTGAGCCCCTAGCGTGGCCCTGAATGGGGGGGGCAGCACGGAAATTGTTTGCACGGGGAAGCACAATCGCTAGCACCAGCCCTGGCTGCGATTCAGATCAAGCTCCTGCTGCACGAGGTCGTCTTTCATCATGGCCATGGGTCCTGGCTAAGCTTGCAAGCAGCTCCTCTCTCTCTGGAAAACTGCTGACTGCTTTGAAATCGAACTTTTGATGCTTCCGTCCTCTTTAGAGTATGGCCGTCCTGCACTGCCAACTTGGAAGTCTCTTCCTTCGCGGAGTGGGGGGGGCACCGGGGGCGGGATGCAGTGTTAGGTCGGGGGGGGGGGGGGCCCTGAAATACCTGGCAGCAATATATTCGAGTTTGTTGTGTCTGAAACATCTCTGCCACCTGCGCCAGCACCGCCCGCCTCCTCCACGCCCTCCGGCCTCATACTGCGGACTTTTATGTGGGCACCCGTTGCCACGCCCTGTTGCCAGGGGAAGCAAAGGCGTTTTTTCTCTCGCAAGACTTTTCCCCCATTTTTGCAGCCATCCAGGCGGCTCAAAGCTCAGCACAGGCTCCGTGGCACTGCCGTGTGGCAAGGCAGAGCCTGGTGCGGCACGGGGGTCACGTCCACCACAGCCCAAGCAGCCCTGAAGTTTGCTGTTCCTCCTGGGGCTCACCTGCATGGCGCGGGCACTGTCCCCCACGTGTCCTGGAGGGACAGCGGCAGAGTGAATTCTCAGTCCCCTCACATCGTGGTGGTCAGCGCCCAAGCAAACGCAGTTTTCTGCAGCCTAATTGCTTGTCCGCACGCAGCGAGACCTAATTCCCTTAACCATTCCGTGCAGCAGGCTTTCTCCGTTAGCAATAGCATCCCCCGCCAGGAGGGCGACTTCCAGAGAGGAGCAGATCCTGGCAAGGAAGCTTCAAGCTGGAATCACAGCCCCGGGGAGCTCAAAAAGCAAGCCAGATCTCCACCTTCCGGTTTCCCACTGTCTCGCTCGTTGTCTTCCTCTCCATTCTCCTGCTTTTCAATCTCTTCGTTTCTCCCTGCCTTTCCTCTCCGTCTTTCTCCTGGCCCCCTCACCTTTCTTGCCCTCTCTCCCTCTTCCCTTCCCTGCGTTCATTCTCTCCCTTTCCCTCGTCCTTCCTCCCCTGCACTCGAGCTGGGAGGGGAAGACAGATTTTTATGAACTCTAGAGAAGCATTAGCGGTGGCCTCGCTCTTACAACCAATCCTTGCTGAATTAAATCCAAGTAATTCACTTATTGTGAAGTGAAAATCGATGCCTAGGCTTGCAGTGCCACTCGTAATGGGAAGGCGCTCCAGTCATAAATCTTGCGAGATGGTCTGTTGTCCCTGCACCGGCAGTAATGTCTGGCTACCACCCGGGTGCCTGGGGCAAGTGCAGCCATGGAAGCCCGCGGTGGCTGGCACTGGAAATGATATCACGGACGCCTGGCGGCCGTGGCTGTTCTCACGTTGAGATTTATCCAAAGGTGGTGAATGTGCGCCAGGTCCCCCCCAAATGACACCGTCCATTACTCCAGTGAGAGCAGGAGGTCCTACAGCTTTACGCTAAGTTTCCCCTTCCCAGTAGTCCTACCCGTAATGCATCCAGTCTAGGGTTTTTTATTCCTCTCGAATGATGGCCTCCCTGCAAACCCAAAAGCTTCTTCTTTGTTCACCTCGGTCTGTCTTGACCAGATTGGAAGCTGCAAGGGTCAGGGACTGTCCATGCCATGTCTCTGTACAGTGCTGTGGACAGCTGGTTTGTGCCACCTGTAATCATCATCAATAGCTGCACAGCCCCCCTGTCACATGGGGGCTGTCAGCAGAGCCGCAGGACTGGGGGAGGAGGAAGATTGCTCGGACTGGGTAAGGTGGGGAGCAGGGGGAAAACGGGCGAGACTGAGCAGGTGAGAGCTCCCAGGCAGAGCACAGGGACGGATGGTTCATCTATAAGTGTAGTCCCTCCATTTCCCCCGCGGCCTGCCTCGCTTTTGCAGAAACTCTCTTTAGGAGCAGGGCAGAGCGGGCACGTCAGCCTTTCTGTCCTTCCCTCCTGCCTCTTACTTCGGATCCCTTTTATCCCGCGCGTTTCCGCCCAGGAGAAGAATGGCACTTCAGCGCAGAGCGACGTGCAGGACGCGCCGCCCTGTACCAGCTTTCAGTGATGGAGACGGAGGAGAGCAGAGATCAGCTAAGGATGTTGAAAGCAGATACAGAAAAGGTGAGAGTGGGCAACGTGAAGACCGTGCTAGACATTAAAGGGTGACGTCTGTCTATGGCTACGGCTAAGAGCTCTTATCCAGATGTTACAGCTGCACAGGTGTAATTAACGTGTGCTCGGTGGACCTGCTCAGGTGTGACTGCCCTCTCAGTAAACGTTAGAAAGACACCGAGTGCCGTGAAGTAGAAGCCTCAATGGCATCGCTGCTGTGCAGATCTGATGAAGCTTTTCCTGGTAGGCAGCTGCGACGTAGCCTTGCAGTGTGTACAGGGGTGAGTGGAGGGGCTGGATGGGCCTTCCTCTACCTGGGGGGGGGTGTGTGCTATGATCTGAGGCGCTACCCAACGCCGGGACATCTCCTCTGCATCCTCCTGCTTAACAACGCTGCAAGCGGTGGAGCTCCTGATGGCCCTAATGGAACAACCTCTCTTAATGCAGCGTTCACAGGCACGATCAGAAGGCTGCCTCGCCTGATTAATTATAAATATTTCTGATTATTTATTCATTGGTTAGCATGAGAATAAAAGCAGACCCAGTTTGGAAGTGCTGCACGGCACTCCCAGGCCCTGAGATGCTGGAGGTGTACACGATGGGCTCGGGCAGTAACCACAAAGGTTGAAGGGCCGACTGCTTGAGCAGGGGCCCTCGCCCAGTGATGGGACGCTGCTTTCATAGGCAAAATCCCGCCTGTGCCGGGCTTTTACTGCCTAGAGATGCCAACAATGCTCCCATCGTAAGGGAAATGTGCGAAAATGAAGGGGCCATCCCTTGTGGTTTACATGTCAAAAATACTCCCCCCCCCTCTCTAAGTTCTGTCCCCTGCTCCCCCCCAAAATGTCCCGGGAGCAAATTATAAATGGCCAACTGAGTCCGCATTGCTTTTCCCAAGAATTGAGCAGAATTGTTGGTTTTCCCAGTGCCCTGAGACAATTTGGTGAAAGCTTCTGCCAGCTTTTCAGCAGCCGCGCAAGGGACATTGCATAAGCCCTTAGGGTGAAGGTTCCCCCCAAATACCATTGCACACTTCTTGTGAAATCCTTCCTAAAGCGATGCACGCACATTTCTTCTGCATTGCCCGTCATGAAGAGGTAACTGTTCTGTTAGGGGCCATAGTACAAACTACCTGGAAAACCTGATTCCTTTTCTTAACATTCATCACACATTTTATTTAGTGAAACCCCCTATATTTCCCATGAAAACACATTTTTAGTTTCTCTAAACTTGGGAAGCAAACATTTTCTCAGGAATAAACATTTATTTTCACTTACTAAGACAGAAAGTATTAAGTAATAATCTACACACATCAAGCTGAATGTTTTCTTTCAACACAATCAGAACTTGGCTTCACCGGTACTTATGGGCTTTCCACACAGAAACCTTCTGCAGCCCTCACAATATCTTCGTGACTTGCATCTGCTGAGATGTGATCTGGAGTCAGTGCGGTCAGTGCAGTTTGGATTGACCTGGGCAGAATACTGGTATTTGTCAGCCGTTGTTTGCTCAATCAGCTCTTCTCCCAGCTCAGTAAGGAACACACATGGCCTTCCTCCAAGGTAATCTGCTGTTCCAAGCAGAGGGATTTCTTATCCAATCACATCAACATCAATCGAATTGAGCAATATTGGCATTGGCCACCCGTTTGTTTTGCTATTTCAAGTAGTCTACCCTGTCTTTGGTCTCGTTATAGTCCTTAATAATAAGTGGTTTTCTTTCCTCTCTAGCTACTGTCGTGTCAACTAGTGCATTGTTGATAGGAACATTACTGCCTTAGACTTCCGGGGCACCTACCAAACGGGCCGATACAGTAAGGAGCGGTAGGAAGAGCTGCGTTAGTGCCGGGCGCACCCGCGTTTGCCGCACGCACAGTCCTGCTCGCCTACCGCTCGATACTGTATTTAAATAGCTTGCAAATGCAAGACGCGTCCAAGAAGCGTCTGTGAAGGTTAGGCCTGCGCAACCCATTTTACTGTACAGGCGCTTAATACAGCGCCTATACAGTATCCTGGGTGCGCTGGTACCTGTCATTTCAAATGTCATTTCAAATGACAGGCACCTGGAAGTGGATCCCAACTTTAACCCATGAAAACCTAAAATCCCCTCCACCCAAAGCGGCTCGACATGTGCCAACTTACTTTTGTTGCTTTTCAGCCCTTTCAACCTTCTCTGCCGTCCTCCGGAGGGGGCAGCCAGCGGTCCCCCCCCGCGCAGGTCCCGGTTCTCCTGGCTCAGCCCTCATCTGCTTAAGGAAGATTGTGAAGTCAGGTAAGAGCCCACTGTTCTGTGCCCCCTCCAGTCACGGCGCAAGCGAAGCGAAGCGTACTTTCATTGGCCTGAGCGCCCGTCAATTTGGGCGCTCAGGCCAATGAAAGCACATAGACGGGCGCCGTGACATCACGCACGCCCATCCATGTGCACCCAAATTGACGGGCGCTCAAGCCAATGAAAGTACGCTTCGCTTCGCTTGCGCCGTGACTGGAGGGGGCACAGAACAGTGGGCTCTTACCTGACTTCACAATCTTCCTTAAGCAGATGAGGGCTGAGCCAGGAGAACCGGGACCTGCGCGGGGGGACCGCTGGCTGCCCCCTCCGGAGGACGGCAAGAGAAGGTTGAAAGGGCTGAAAAGCAACAAAAAGTAAGAAAGCAACAAAAAGTAAATGGCGAGTCGCTTCGGGAGGAGGGGATTTTAGGTTTTTAGGTTTCCTTTTGGGGGAAAGTTTGTCGCCTACCCCTACCCCTGCCTCTAACGCAGGGGTAGGGGTAGGCGCGTAAGTTAGCAGGTTAAACCCGCGGCAAAACTGCAGGTTAAAAAGGCGATAGTCGGGGCGCGCGTTACTGAATGGGGGGGGGAATAGCTAATCCGATCGTTTACATCTCATATACATGCCACGGGCGGAAGGGGTTACCCGGTGATTTAAAGAGCGGTAATAATGGGTTAAAGGGATTGTGTATCGCAGGAAGGGCTAACGCGGCCGGAAAGTGAGTAGAAAGCGGGTTAGGAGCGGGGTAACCGCGGCCGCACTTTACTGTATTGACCTGAAACTAAGTTGAGATCCCCATAAAAATCCAATATGCAGGCGAAAGCTTCTCTTTGGGATTTGGCTGCAGTCGGCCTTGCTTCTCCTGGTGGTCCCCAAGTAGGCCAGGGTGTCACTTCCCAGTCTTTCTGCTAGGTCTGTGCTGGTGAAACACGCCTTCCTGTTTTGTACCAAGGCTCACAAGTTTTTATACAACATGGGCTACCCTTTGTGAGGTTCTTCTGCCAAGCAGAGATCCCCACCAAATCTTGATGCCATATTTTGCCCAAAAAGATCAAAGATGAAGCTTCTCTGTTAAAATGTAGAAAGCTGGTCAAGGCATATCTTTTCCAGCAAGCTTTGATTTGAGGTAAGGTTTTATTGTATAGATTCAGGCTAAATGATTCTAAGCAGGTTTTACTTAAGGTAATGTTTCACCATATAGTTTCAGGCCACACTGGTTAGTAATGGCGAGCAATGCATCGGGCATATGAGGTAACTTCCTATGGCAGTGATGTTGCTTTTCTTTGTTTTTATATATTATTTTATGGTTTATTGTTTTTAGGCTTAATTCTGTCTATTTGATGTTTTTATTATGATTTAAGTTTCAAATTGCTTTGTGGAATTGTGGATGTATTTTGTAAACCACCAAGAATTGTAGGTTGGCGGTATCTAAATTTAATAAATAAATACATAGAATAAATACAGGAACAGCAACCCCTGCAAGATACCAACTGCGTTTCCATGGTCAGATGACTCCCTGGCACGCAGTGTCACCCAGCTGTTTCCAAGTTTTGATATTATCGGGATGATTTTTGGTCCCCTCCATGAATTTACGCTGTGCTTCCCTCACAGAAAATATGGCAAGCGTTTCTGAAATTTTCTCCCTCCAGCTTCCCTGTGTTGACCCATCTCATTCATACTCAGGAAAGAATACATCTAACTTTTTTTGTGTGTGTGAAAGATCAAAAAGGTGATGCCTTCGTGGATGCAGGAAGGTCATCATGAGGCTATTATTGATATCCTCCACGATGTTCAAAGACTCGAGAAGTGATAACGAATGTTTCTGAGGGGCAGAGGTGACGGAGGGATCGGATGAGATTAGAGGCAGAAAACTGAGGTTTTGTTCCTGTAAAAAGGCACTTTGCTTCGTATAGTATAACAAAATGGAGGTGATGGTGAACTTTGAACCCTCCCTGACCCAGGGGTCACCTACAAAAGCAAAACAAAACAGGCCGAGCCATCCTGGAGCCAGAAGCCTAAGTTTGATTGGAATAATGACTGTGGTGCAAGTTGGACTCCCATCAGTGTTTCAAATGCAGAGGCCAAACCATTTGTTGTAACTAAATGAGACGTGGTGGTGCTTCATACTGGGGAGCCAGTGGAAAAAACCTGAAAGGATTACGTCTGAGAGAGAAAACCAAACAATGCATTCACTTTTAGGGTTCTGTGGAGTCCAGATGTTTCCTGTAACCTGCAGTTAGGGTTCAGTAGCTGGGAGCGAAGCAGATAATCTCATTACACTGCAGTATTTGTGCTTTATCCTTTTCTGTAAATGCACTTGTATTTCCTGCTTTTGCTAGTCACCTTGACTTGCGCATTTGAGAGATATCAAATCCTTTGTGTGTGATTGCTGCTTAGCTATGCCCATCATGCCATGTCTGTCTGGGATTGTGGAGCTCACATATATCGTATGGTATTGTAGGCAATATAAGGGTAAACGTAACCGGGAGCAGACACTAGGCTCCCTCTCTGGGGGGTACTGGCTGTGCTACAGAAACTTACCACTTACTACCTTATATGCGATACAGGAAAAGACACCTGCTTGTCTCAGACTGCTTTTTTTCAGACATCACAGGTTTACTACTTAGAATGAAATAGACCACGCATGCTTCTACAGCATCGGCTTATACTGAGTAAAGCTCTGCAACATTAACGAATATAAACATATCAGAGACTTCAACTAGCTTCAAGTTTGTTAATTAATAAACAGAATTAACTAGCCCCCATGACTGTGGAAGAGTACCATTAGTTCTCACCCTTACGGAAGCCCAGTTTGATGGTCTGTGGGAGATGCTGTGGCTCATGGAGGACGTCCCTGCGGTGGCAGCACATATTGAAGTGTCTGGCGCGGCCACGATGCAGCAGGCAGGACCTTCTCTTTACATGGGGAGACCTCGGGCAGACTGAAGTGGGTCTGCTGGCTGTGGGATGGGGCAGGCAGGCAGCCATGGCTCAGGGGTTGTCTTCAGGTGTTGATGAGTCTCTCTCTCTTCCCTGTTGCTTTTAACAGCCCAGGCATGCATTTGTAAACAGCTCATGCGTAGTCAAGCAGCATTTCTTCCATATTAGAGTGCTGGTCGCGCTTTCCCATGGGGGGGGGGGGGGGAGGGGGTCCTCTGCTCCTGCCAAAAGACAACCCGGACCAGGGTCACATCTCTGTCTTGGAACCTCTTGACTCATGATAATACATTGAAATCATTGGCTCAGTGTGCTGTGGCGATCAAAAAAGCAAACTGAATGTTGGGAATTATTAGGAAGGGAATGGTGAATAAAACAGAAAATGTCATAATGTCTCTATATCGCTCTATGGTGAGACTGCATCTTGAGAACTGTGTACAATTCTGGTCGCCGCATCTCAAAAAATATAAAGCTGCACTGGAGAAAGTGCAGAGAAGTGCGACCAAAATGAAAAGGGGAATGGAACAGCTCCCCTGTGAGGAAAGATTAAAGAGGATAGGGCTGTTCAGTTTGGAGAAGAGACGGCTGAGGGGGGATATGATAGAAGTGTACAAAATCATGAAAGGACATGAACAGGTTAATGTAAATCGGTTATTTACTCTCTCAGATAATAGAAGGACCAGGAGGCACTGCATGAAGTTAGCAAGTAGCACATTTAAAACAAATCGAAGAAAATTATTTTTCACTCAGTGCATAGTTAAGCTCTGGAAATCATTGCCAGAGGATGTGGTTACAGCAGTTAGTGTTACTGGGTTTAAAAAAGGTTTGGATATGTTCCTAGAGGAAAAATCCATAAACTGCTATGACAGTAATTTATAAGCAATAGTAGCTTGAGATTTATCTAATGTTTGGATACTTGCCAGGTTCTTGTGGCCTGGATTGGCCACTGTTGGAAACAGGATGCTGGGCCTGATGGACCCTTGGTCTGACCCAGTATGAGCTGCCCTGCAGTGTCAGCCCTTTTTCTGTGATAACCTTGCCCTTCGGATAGGCTGTTTTTTCGCCTCTGGGTAGATTTGAGTTGTTTTCGCCTCTGTGATCCTGCCCTGTCCCGGGCTTAGCTCGTGGAAAGAAGTTATAGCCCTTATGTGAATAGGCAGATCAGATAAGCTGGGTGCCCACAGTTATTGTGGTCAGAAGTTCCTCCTCTCTGCATTCCTTTGGTGGGACACTGGTCCATGGGCAGGTAGAATTCATACTTTGTTGCATGCAGTGGGAATAACGTCGGATGCCTCCTCCGTTAGGATTCAGTGGGCAGCTTGGAGGAGTGTTAAGAGAGGTTTTACCGGTGCAGGTTTTCTCTCCTTTCCACACCACGAATCTTCCTGGCTGCTTCACACTAAGATACATGGGGGAGGGTCACTTTCAAACAGCGCCCATGGGCCAAAGTTTGTGGGAGCGTTTTACCAGCGGAAGTAGATTTACGCGCATAGGTTTTCAGGTGTGCAGGAGGATTCCCGTGCACGCTCCGGCCCCGGAAGCGCTGTTTAGTGCGCGCCATTTAAAGCTGATAAAAGCGGGGTGAGTGTGCGGGAAACTATGCCCCTCCCCCACCCTCTGCCTTTATGTACTGACCGCTCGTATCAGCACAGCGCCAGTCCATATCTCTCCAAAATGTGCGCTTCCAGTCACTTTCCTAGGGCCTTATCCATACGTCAGTCGAGCTTTTCCTTCTCACCACTTCCTCACCTGCTCCGCTCTCCTCCACCATCGCCCCCTCCTCATTTCCCTTACCCTTTCTCCATGCTCTCTCTTCTCCCCTTCCGATCATCCCCTCACTATCTTCCCTCCACTCTCACCACGCATCCTTCCTCACTCCCACCCTCAGCTTTCTCTCTATCCCTCCCCTTTTCCCCCACCCACTCTCCAAGTTTGTCTCCCTCCTCCCTCATCCCCAGTCCTCCATTTTCCTGGCTCCCTTTCTACCACAGTTTCCTCTCTCTCATCCCCTCACGTCTTTAGGACCGGCTCTTCCCCTCTCCTGGGGCACAGGCGGGTGCTATCAGCCCTCCCAGCTGCTCCCCCTCCTCCTCCCCCCCAGCAGGGCAGGCATTGGTGGGATATGGAGGAAGCGCTGGCAGGGGAGCAGTCGTGAGGGGGGAAACGCGTGCGCTCACTGGACCCCCCTCCGAGGGGCGGAGCGGCAGGAGGGCGTGGAAGGTGCGTGTCTGGAGAGGCTGGGCCGGAGGCGGGAAAGGGGTAGCAAGGCAGGAGCCTGGATGAATGGCGCTCACCCAGGGCAGATGCCAGGAAGGCTCCTGGACTGGACCAGCTGCTGGGTGCCTCCTGGGAGTGCCTTACATGTTGGGCTCGGTTTTTTGGAGCTGCCAGTGCCGGTCCGGTCCGACTGCTGCAGAGGTGTGCCTAGCGCTTCCTGGTACTGGGGGGGTAAAAAATGCCGGGAGGCCCTGCTGATCCAGCAGCCTCTGTCGCTCCCCGCGGCCTGCAACTCCCAGAGCCCCTGAGAATCGGTGACTTCTGTTGTTTGCAGCTGCCCTGCTTCCTTTTGCCCTCGACTGGGCTGCCAAGCTCTGTATGAATCTCCTGTCATATCAAGATGCTGCTGGTCCATTTTGCAGGGGCCTGGCCTAAGGTACCATGGTGCCCCCAAGCCTATGTCTAATCATGCTCGGATATGTTTCCAGTCCCCAGCGCGTTCTGCTGCATTGACTTTTTATCTATTCATAGCACCCGGGGTTCGTTTTCGGCATCCGCGATCAGCAGGGTTTTGTGACATTAGCTTTGCCCCGAGCACGGGCAGCGTGGCCGCCTACAGTCCTGGACTGAGATTCAGCCACAGCACAGGATGCAGGGTGAGCTCAGGATCGGAAACCTGATCCCTGCCGTGCAGAGGTGCAAACCGCTCTCCCGGTTTTCCCGGCAGCCAGGACGATGTTTACACACATGCACACACACACACATATTCCAGAAACATCCTGCCACAAAGGCAGAGGTCATTCCGGGAAACACAGTCGACCGCGCCAGACCAAGGAGAGGCTGTTGCCGCAGTGGGGCAATCGATAGCCCAGGCATCGAGGTTTCAGTTTCCTGGGTGAAGAGCGCGCCCGGGAGCCCTTTTGCCAGGCGCGTGCGACCTCCAGCAGAGAGGCCTTCCTGGGGAAACGCTGCCCTGAGCTTGTCCTGGCCAAACACCGAGGCATCCGCACATGGTCAGGGGCTTGACCGGTGATGTCCTCCTGATCCACGGGGATTCTGCAGGGTGCAATGGAACAAAATCTGTGCACGGCAGCTCCTGCAGACCGTGTGAGAGAGGTGACGGGGATTATAGTGCCGCGTGCGAGCACTACATACATGCACCGGGATGATTTCAGCCCAGGCATTGCACTGGGCAGCTTAAGGCAAACTACCAACAACATTTAACCAAATTAAGACTCCCTCTCCCTCCCCCTCTTGCAGATTTTGAACTATTGTAAGCAGATTTCTAAAGCATCCATTTCTCTTTCTTCAGTCACACTATTGACAAATACTAGACTTAAAAGAAAAAAACAAGTCCTGGCAAATTTGAAAAATTCTACAAAAACCGAGAGCAGTATAAAGGGAGAGAATCTGAGCCTGCATGTGAGCGGCAGCGGCGACATGCAAAGCCTGTAAGAAAGGGATGAAAGACCAGCCAAGGGCTTCTTCCTGTAACCGTCTCTTTTTAGTCAGTAAGGAGGTCCAGACAACTGATCCGTAAAGATAGACTTTTATTGCCAGCAAGATGCAGCTAAGACAAAGGCTCAGTACAACTGCATGCCACGCCCCCTTCGGAGCAAACTTTTATGCACTTTACAACTCTTATCTTTCACACATGCGTTCTGGTTTTTGCTGAACAAACATTTCACAAATTGCTGAACAAGCATTAGCTAGCGTGGTCCCTAGTAGGTGTAGCTTAAGATCAGACTATTGTTTCGTCATTTAATTGACGTGTTAGACATTTTACATTGTCATTCGTATAATACAATACAAAGTATTATTCCAAAATGGAGTTACGTTACGTTACGTTACGCTAAAATTAGTGCGTCACTGCGTCACTACGCATTACGTATCATTGCGTTGCAAATATTAGTATGTTCAAGATGGCTGTGCGTTTCACTGCTGGCATGATTAGTCGGAAGGATGTTCAGTTGCTCTTTCGTACTTCAGGGGGGTCCCGAAATTGAACCTCTTCATTCCCCCCTTTGATACTCTCAACTTTGAAGAGAAGGCAGAAGTATCACTTTATATCTGAAGAGGAACTGAAACGACAATGAAGAGTTAATACCAGTGACATTGAATGTGAGCCCTAATATGTTGTTAGGTCGTTGGTTTCTTCACGGGTTTGAGACGGGTGGACCATATTGGTGTCACCCCCCTTTGTAGCCCGACTTACCCCTAACAACACGTTGGCTCCATTATGGCAATGCTTAGAGGTTAGAGTTTATCAGACTTATAAGTTAGTAGTTAGGTACTCTTTATCAGAATCAGTATCCGAATCATTGTTAGTGTCGTAGTCAGAAGAATCAGATGAAGGAAATGTGGAGACAGACACATACTTATTAATCATCATGACGTGAGCAGCTGCTCGCCGATCAGCAATATGTTCAATCATGGATCGGAGATGCCTAAAAATAAGAGGGAGACAAATAGGAAATCAGAATACATGTCAAAACAAGAAGTATCAGAGGAAAGAGGAGTTCTTTAAGGCCAGGAATGGAAGTGAGCCAGTTGGGTAAAGACCCTGTCCAGTCAAGGATTCCAGTCCACGTCTGCACTGGTACATGGGCCAGGCGAATCATTCGATCAGTGATCTCCTCAATGATTTTACTCTTGTCATCTACCTGTAAACAACAGTTAGAAAGATTAAATTTGCCACATACACCACCTTCCTGGGCTAGGAGGTAGTCTAAAGCCAATCGGATTTTGGTAGGACAGCTGTTAGAATTTTAGTGTTTTGCTTGGCTAAGATGTTGAGAGCCAAGGCAGAATCATTTGTCAGGAGTTCCAGTACTGCTTGGAGTCTTATAATTCGATTGAGCATATAGATAGGTGTTCTATATCCATAAGAACCATCCTCAGCCCAGGTGGCCGGACCATAGTATTGTACAATTCGTTCAGGAGGCCACTCTTGATCTTTCCAATCTCCTATGGATACTTTAGGAGTGCTGCGACGTTTGTTGGGTCTCATGGGACTGTATACTGGAACTCCTAAGGTTTCTCCAGCAGTGATGGGAAGTAGGAAGAAACTTGGCCGAATTGTAGCCAAGAAGCAAGTTCCATACCAGTTGTTGGTAATTGTTCATAGGCTCTTCGTCCACATACATAATAATAACCATCTGGAGCATTGAAAACGGTAGTAGCACCGACCTGCCGCTGTCCATGTCTTGTTCAAAGTCGAGTCAGTCCAGATGGGAGTTGGCATGGTAAAATTTTCAGTCTGCCACCATGTCTGGGTGGTAAGGTTGGCAGTAAGAACTCCTGTGCATGGAGAATTTCCAACAGGCACGGTATAGATGCGTGAATGTTGTCGAGAGATACATAGTCTGCCAATAACATCAGTCTGTAGTGCCCACTCATATGGATGAGATTTACGGTTATAGGTTACAGTGGTATTCAAGGTGTTAAGATCGGATTGGAAGGTTTCCTTGGCTTCCCATGGCCATTGCTCTCCTGTATCTGTTCCTCCACATACAAAACAGTTCTTGACTTCGAGAGAGAGAGCTATGTTTTCCGCCAAATTGACAAACAGGTTTTTACTTGTTGAGAAATTGTATGTTTCTTTAATCCCTCAGAGGCATGAGATATTTCATCGAAGAAGGATTGATAACCCACCACAGTAGTCTGGTGAATAATTGGACGAGGTTTGTCTTTCGCTGAGTGATGGTAATGTAGGTCATGGGGTCTTTTCCAGTTCCGTCGATACCAAATCCCCAAGTATCTTGCCACGGGATTCCTTCACTTCTTAGAGGCCATTGTATCGATACTGTATTACCATTTACTGCAGTTAACCGTCCTATTCCGTGGCAGCCATGGTAACCTCCACCGGTGTAATCACAAACTAGAGCCCATCCTGACAATGTCAGGTCCCCTCCGCATGGCAGCCAACTGGATGGATTAGCTGCCCGGTTGTATGGGCAGAGGTATTTGTGATTGTAGACATAGGAATTTCTCCAGGCTTGAGACCCACAGTGAAGTGCATTTGGGTGTTTGTCAATGGCTTCACAGGCATCGAACGTGATTGTGACAATCGTTTCACTTCCCATAAGAACCTTAGTGGAGTTGATGTAGTACAAGATGCCTTTTCCTTCTGGGACAATACTTGATGTGTAGCTCTTTGGTAGACCTACAGTGAGGGTGATGTTGTAGTACTTAGGAGTGGTTGGGGTATGACATATGACTTTGCCAGTTTCTAAACATCGATGGAAGGACTGATAGCCTTGAGTAGTATTCAGGGCGCAAGCAGGTAGTGTGGCACAGGAAGTTGGTGGTTGAGATTGGTGGATGATTGTTGAGACAACTTGAAATCCAGTTTGAGTGGTAGTACGAATTAGCTTGATACATTCGGTGCAATTCTTGCTCAAGGACAGGAAAACAGAGGTAGTCGGTGTACAGAAGAGTAGTAAGTGAATGTAGAAGATGGATGCAACGTAGATCTTGGAAGTCGGAATCTGTGACATTGCTTTATGACGTAGATGGTTGCATTCATAAGTAATGGATTCTGAAAGGAAGGAAGAAATGGACACATTAATATTCAGTTGCTAGTTACTGATATCTTTTTTACTCAGGACTAGCATTGGGCCTGCCTTGGGTGAATCTTAATTTGTGGTCTCCAATCCTGGAGACCTGCCAGTTGGCTGAAGCTGGTTTGAGACGTGTCCAATGAATCCATGAAGAACATCCAAAAACTTTGACAGCTGTCGGAGTAGTTAGCAATACAGTGTACGGCCCTTTCCATCGGGGCTGGAGGGAATCAGACTCATCCCAGTCTTTTATCCACACCGAATTCCCAATCTGGTATGGATGAATCGGGTTTAGCAGGACTAATGGTTCAGTGTCGCAGGTGTATTTTTGAATCGCAATAACTGTGTTATATAGTCCTTTGAGTTGGTTACTGAGAGACATTTCCCCTTGTATTTGCAGCGATTCAGGAAAAGATGGAAGAGGTGGAGGCCTTGCGTACATCATTTCATAAGGTGTTAATCCCACTTCCGTGGGGTGCATCGGACAGTGTAGTAGAGCTAATGGCAGGATGTCTGGCCATTTAGTCTTTGTTTCCTGACACAATTTAGCGAGCTGATTTTTTAGTGTCCCTGTTAGCTCGTTCAACTGCTCCACTACTTTGAGGTCTCCAGGCGCAGTGCAGGTGCCATTGGATGCCTAGAATTTGACTCAGGCGTCGCGTGACTTCACTGGTGAAAGCTGGTCCATTATCTGAATTTATCTGCCGTGGTAATCCATATCGTGGTAAAATTTTGTGGAGAAGCAATGTTTACTACTTCCTTGGCAGTCTCAGTTCGAGTGGGTATGGCTTCGATCCATCCGGTATAAGTACAGACAGCCACCAGCATTGCTTTGTATTTTTTTGAAGCCGTCATGTGGGTGAAGTCGATTTGGCAAACTTGAAACGGAGTTGTTCCTCGCAATATATGTCCCAGGGGCTGGACCAGGTCCGTTTCTGGGATTGTTCCTTGCACAGGTAACACATTGATTAACAGCATATTTAGTTAGCTGAAAGAGTCTATTAATGTAGTAAGTTTTTGCCAACAGGGTTGCTAATGCATCTCGGCCGAGATGGGTTTTATTATGGGCTTCCCTGACAACAGTCCATGCCAGGGCGTCGGGTATCCATACCCTATCGTCTTGTACAATCCACCACCCATCCTGCTGATGAAATTGTTCGGTTTGTGCCCAATCATTTTCTTCCGCTGAATAAATGGGGGTTTCATTCGTGAACTGTAGAAGTGGGCAAGCGGGAGTTGAAGTATGTGGTGATTGCACACGTGCTGCTTCTTTCGCAGTCTTATCTGCCCATTGGTTTCCTTTGGCGATGGGATCAGTTCTCCCTGTATGGGCTTTACAATGCATGACAGCTACCTTCTTTGGTGCCCATACAGAGTCTAGCAATTGATGTATCTCCGATGCATTAGCTATTTGTTTCCCTTCCTGCAGTTAGGAATCCTCGTTCCTTGTATAAAGCTCCATGCACTTGGATC
Source organism: Rhinatrema bivittatum (assembly GCF_901001135.1). Lineage (NCBI taxonomy): Eukaryota > Metazoa > Chordata > Amphibia > Gymnophiona > Rhinatrematidae > Rhinatrema > Rhinatrema bivittatum. The sequence continues at coordinate 189,482 of NW_021820752.1, read as the reverse complement.
GTAAGGAAAGCGTACTTTGAATCAGTATAAATATTTACAGTTTTTCCTTCTGCCAACTGCAGAGCCCTTGTGAGCGCAATTAGTTCAGCTTTTTGCGCTGATGTCCCTGGGGGTAGGGGCTCGGCTTCAACAATGTCGTCTTCGGAGACTACAGCATACCCAGCGACCCTGATTCCATTTATAACCTGGCTGCTTCCATCAGTGAATAAAGTCCATGCTCCTTGCCAGGGTTGGTCGCGTAAGTCGGGTCGGCTGGAATGTACTGTTGCCATAATTTCCCCACATTTATGAGAAACTGAAGTGGGGGTTGGGAGTAGAGTTGCAGGATTCAGGTTTTTACTGTCCTGTATTTGAATTTCTGGAGTTTCACATAATAACGCTTGGTACTTTACAAGACGTGAATTTGTCATCCATTTTGGTCCATGGGTCTCTAGCAGTCCTTGGATAGTATGAGGAGTTGTTACTTGTAAAATCTGTCCAAATGTTAGCTTAACAGCTTCGGGTATCAGTAGACATGCAGCAGCAATGCTTCGGAGGCATCCCGGCCATCCTTTTGACACATTGTCCATTCCTTTAGACAGATTTATTTATTTTATTTTTTAGGTTTTTATATACCGGAAGTTCCTGTATACAATACATATCACTCCGGTTCACAATTAACAGAGAAAACTATCGCCGGGAAGGCGGTTTACATGGAACATACATGGAACATGGAACATATCGAATAAACTATAATAAAGTACAATCTAATTTAAAACAACTGAAATAAACTTAGGAAATAACTTGGTACATGTAACTGAAGCAAGATGAACATTACATTGCTGCAAGGCAAGGCTGGATGTTTGTTCTTATTGCTATTAGCTCTCTGGGAAAGCTTGATGGAATAGCCAAGGTTTGAGTTTCGCCTTGAAAGTAATGTGGCATGGTTCAAGACGGAGGTCTGGTGGTAGTGAGTTCCAGAGAGACGGGCCCGCTGTGGATAGAGCACGTTTTCTCAGGGTAGATTTTGCAGGTTGTGTGATCATTCTATTCTGGTCGTTCCCATGAGCCTAAGGTTTTGAGTCAATACCCCTATGGCCCATGCCTTTTTTCTCGTCGTCGAATAGATGGAATGGTTTCATCACATCTGGCAATCCCTAAGGCAGGTGGTTCAATTAAGGCTTCTTTTAGTTGTACGTAAGCTTGCCAGTTCGTTTCCTTCCCATTGGAAGGGTTGAGATTCTGCCTCTTTACCCCGCAGCTTGTCGTACCAGGGGTTGAGCAATAACTGCATAGTTAGCAATCCACAGCCTACAGTATCCTGCAGCTCCCAGGAACGCCCGGAGCTTCTTTCTTACAAGTGGGTACAGGTTGATCTCTTATAGAACTGGTGCGGAGAACTCCCCAGACATCGGGTTCCTCCACGTATTTGGAAGCCTAAATACTCTACTTCCAATTCACAGATTTGCGCTTTCTTTTTACTTGCACGATACCCTTTTGAGTACAACGTCTTTAGCAGCTGAAGAGTGGATACCGCACATTCGAGGTACGTCTCTCGAAACAACAGAAGGTCATCCACGTATTGTATGACTGGCCCATACTTTACTTGATACATCTTTAAATCTTTTGCCAGTTGCTCACCGAACAGCGTAGGTGAGTGCCTAAACCCTTGAGGCAACCTAGTCCATGTGTACTGCTGCTTTACTCCAGTATCTGCATCTTCCCATGTGAAAGCAAAAATCTTTTGACATTCCTCCGCCACCGGGACGGAGAAGAAGGCATCTTTGAGATCAATGACACTGTACCACTTTGATGCAGGAGAGACTTGAGCCAGGATTGAGTACGGATTTGGGACGAGGGCTACTAGATCTGCTACTTGACTATTCACTTTTCTTAAGTCTTGTACTGGTCGATAGTCATTTGATCCAGGCTTCTTTACTGGCAACAGAGGGGTGTTCCAAGCAGATCGGATTCGCCGGAGAATGCCCAAATCATACAATCTTTGCAGGTGTATCTGAATTCCTTGTCTGGCCATATAAGGAATGGGGTATTGAGATTGATTTATCACCTGTGCATTCTGTTTCATCTCGATCCAAATAGGGGTAGCGTTGAAGGCTATTCCTCCTGGATTTTGTTCAGCCCATACTTTAGGTATACTGTCCATTAGCTGTCTGCGCTTTTCGTTGAGGACGGTGTTTTCTCCATATCGGTGCGTAGTAGTATGTTCGACTATAGGGAGATGTAATCTCCATTCTTCTTGGAGTGGACAGATGAGAGAGACTGGGTTATCAGCGAAGGATGCTCTTATTTCTCCTGTCGATTCGAATTGTAAGTTGGCTCTTAACTTACAAAGAAGGTCTCTCCCAATGAGGGGAACTGGGCATCCCGGGACGTAGAGAAACTGATGGGATACTAATTGTCCTCCCACTCGAACTTGTCGTTTCTGAAGAAAGGGAGCGATAAGTGGCTTTCCAGAGGCCCCTACAATAGAAATGTTTTTCGAAGTGGGCGTGGTAATAGCGGTAGTCATGACTGATCTTTGTGCCCCGGTATCTAACAATCCCTTAAATGTCTCAGTTCCTACTTTGATTTCTACTAAGGGATCGAATGGAAGAATTCCCTTCTCTAGTCATGTTTCACTACTGTCTTCGCTAGAGGTTTCTCCTACAGTCATCTGCCATTCAGCTTCCTTTGGTTTGGACGGAGTATATCCTTCCTGCTTCATTTGCAGGGACTCTGGGCATTCAGACTTCCAGTGTCCTTCTTGTCTACAGAATGCACATTGATTGGCTCCCAACGGCATCCTTCCACCCCTAAACGATCCTCCTCTACTAGCTCGTCCTCTGGGCGGTCCCCTCGAGGGTGACCTGCCCCTTCCTCTCGGCCCAGGATATCCCTGATAGTGCCTGGCCGAGTTTCCGAAATTCGTTTCTTCCAGCGCTGCGGCTAACAAACTAACACTTTCTCTTAACTTTCTACTTTCTTTCTTTTCTTTCTTGTCTCCGTCCGGCTCTCGGTTTACATAAACTCTGTCAGCCATGGCTTTTAACTGGCTAATAGTCATTCCCTCAAATCCCTCTGATTTCTGTAGCTTCCGGCGGATATCGGGACAGGATTGTCCGACAAAGCTCATCACTATGACGGACTGACTCTTGGGGTCCTCTGGGTCGAACGGACTGTATTGCCGATACGCATCCATCAATCTCTCCAAAAAGATTCCAGGAGTCTCGTCTTTTCCTTGCACCACGTCGTGGATCTTTCCCATGTTCATGACTTTCTGCTTTCCTTTCTTTAAAGCTCCGAGAAAGGCGACTTGGTATGCAGCAATGCGGGCTCGCCCTGCAGCCGTCTGGAAATCCCAGTTGGGATCGGCGACAGGGGCATGCTCTCTCACTACTTCATCTGGATTACCGTCTGACCCGGCTCCCAGCCGAGCTGCTTCTTCCATGTTTAATTGTATTTGTCGGCGTTCTTCGGTGGTAAAAAGGATGGAGGCGAGATGCCGAATGTCAGCCCAATTGGGGTTATGGGCTGCAAAAATTCGTCGTAAAAAATCTAGCATCTGATCTGGATTATCAGCGTAAGAGGGACCGAGCTGTTTCCAGTTAAAAAGATCGCTGGAAGTGAAAGTTATGTAAGTAAACAACTTTATAGTTTGCGTAGTATTATACTCGTTTTCTTCAGTAGGGACCACGGGAACTACGGTGGTTGTTTCTCTAATTGGTAGTTGCAAACTTGCGGCTTGGGTTTTACTGCGAGTGCCGCCGGACACGGACGACTCGCCGCCGTCTTCAACTTTTGCCGCCGCCGCTTCCGCTTCAAGCCGTACTTCGGGAATCGGCATTATTTCATGATCAACTTGGGCAGCGGCGGGAGCTGGGGGATCTGGTGGCGCATTATACGATTGAGGGCAGCTAGGGGCATAGGGTGGCGGCAGAAGATCTTCTGCGTCAGGCAGTACTGCAGGCGGCAGGGGTTTAATTTTTTTTTCTTGAGTCCGTGAGTTCCCTTGCACTACAAACATGGCCGCCGCAGATGACGCATGGTCCTTTATTCCTAAGATGGCCGCCCTTCCCTTTCTTTTCCGGTTTGAGGACTTCCGGTCTCCCATTTTGTTTACTTGCGCCACCATTACGAGGGCGGCTCCCTCCACTAACTTCTTTGCCCACTTCGGAGGATTCTCGATAACTGCAATCCAAGCAGTTATGTATGGCTTATCCTCAGGGCAACCCGGATTCTCTTCTTTCTCAACTATTTTTCAGGACCCTTGTGGCCGTTTGGAAATTGAAAGTTCCTTCCGGAGGCCAATTTACACACAAACCGGGCCACCTATGGGTGCATCGCTGAACCATTCCGGGCTTCGTACATTTACGTTTATCGAACACTTCACTATAGTGTTCCGTCATAACTTTTAGTGGAGTTGAATAGCCCCCTCCCATTAGGATAGAATTCACAGACAAAGGAGGGAAGGGAAGACGGATAGGTAAGGGGTCCGTATCCGTCAGACACAAAAGGGTCACAATTGCCCCGACTAGAACGCGGTCGCCCGGTCTAGAACTGCGAGGCCATTCACTCTCTTTCACACAACAAGAAACCTATTCCCACTATCGTACGCGTTACTTCTTTTTTCCTCTTTTTATGCGCGTGGCTTTCGGAATGCAATTCCTACCAAACCACCGCTTGGGGTGTGATCAAGGCCCCCTCGGTCCCCTCACGGATGGACCGGTTATTTGCTACTCTTTTAGCTATTCTTCACTTTTCCCATCATTCCCATAATACTCGCCTGCAGGGTTCTTCCGATCGTCACGAAAGCCTTCTTCCCAGATCACCAGCCCAGAGGTCTCAGAAGAATTTCTGTGGAACGGTCCCCTCAGAAACCTGATCGCTGAACTCAGCGGTGGCCACTCACCAGGTGCGTCTGGGGGATCGCTCCGCCACCAAACTACCGGACCCACTGGGGGGCTAAAATAGCGTCCCCGGTACCTCCTGGCTGGCTCGCCAAATGTAACCGTCTCTTTTTAGTCAGTAAGGAGGTCCAGACAACTGATCCGTAAAGATAGACTTTTATTGCCAGCAAGATGCAGCTAAGACAAAGGCTCAGTACAACTGCATGCCACGCCCCCTTCGGAGCAAACTTTTATGCCCTTTACAACTCTTATCTTTCACACATGCGTTCTGGTTTTTGCTGAACAAACATTTCACAAATTGCTGAACAAGCATTAGCTAGCGTGGTCCTAGTAGGTGTAGCTTAAGATCAGACTATTGTTTCGTCATTTAATTGACATGTTAGACATTTTACATTGTCATTCGTATTAATACAATACAAAGTATTATTCCAAAATGGAGTTACGTTACGTTACGCTACGCTAAAAATTAGTGCGTCACTGCGTCACTACGCATTACGTATCATTTGCGTTGCAAATATTAGTATGTTCAAGATGGCTGTGCGTTTCACTGCTGGCATGATTAGTCGGAGGATGTTCAGTTGCTCTTTCGTACTTCAGGGGGGTCCCGAAATTGAACCTCTTCATTCCCAGCGGAGGGCACGATGCCTCTCGCACCTCACCGCCCTCAGTTAAGAGGGCAGTCGTCCTTTCAGCGCGCTTCCTGGCAGCCACCCCTTCTAAAAAACCGTTGCGAGCTGCGCACATGCTGCATGCATTAAGAGTGGGCAGTGGGTACCTGTTTTATGCATGCTGCAGGGAGATGTGTCTGTACATATGTGAAGGAGAGATGTCCTTGCCAGCAAGACAAAAGGCTACCTCATATGTGCGGAGGGGGACATTTCCTTCAGGAAGATGACTGTCACTTCCTGTACATACACAGTTACTTCTGTAGGAAAGATGGCTGTTACTTCCTGTCAGAGGGTGTCACTTCCTGTGGCTACATAGTGTTGTTCTTAAGAAAGCTGGCTGTTATTTTCTGTGGATGCACTATTATCTCCTTAAAGAGGATGGATGGTAATTCCTGGGGTGTGTGTGTTTTTCCTGGGCACATGGTTACTTCCTGTGGAATGATGTCACTTCCTATGGGGACATAGTGACTTACTTAAGAAAGCTGGCTGTCATTTCCTGTGGATGCACTATTATCTCCTTAAAGAGGATGGATGGTAATTCCTGGGGAGTGTGTTTCTTTCCTGGGCATATGGTTACTTCCTGTGGAATGATGTCACTTCCAATGGGGACATAGTGACTTACTTAAGAAAGCTGGCTGTTATTTCCTGTGGATGCACTATTATCTCCTTAAAGAGGATGGATGGTAATTCCTGGGGTGTGTGTGTTTTTTCCTGGGCACATGGTTACTTCCTGTGGAATGATGTCACTTCCTATGGGGACATAGTGACTTACTTAAGAAAGCTGGCTGTCATTTCCTGTGGATGCACTATTATCTCCTTAAAGAGGATGGATGGTAATTCCTGGGGTGTGTGTGTTTTTCCTGGGCACATGGTTACTTCCTGTGGAATGATGTCACTTCCTATGGGGACATAGTGACTTGCTTAAGAAAGCTGGCTGTCATTTCCTGTGGATGCACTATTATCTCCTTAAAGAGGATGGATGGTAATTCCTGGGGAGTGTGTTTCTTTCCTGGGCATATGGTTACTTCCTGTGGAATGATGTCACTTCCAATGGGGACATAGTGACTTACTTAAGAAAGCTGGCTGTCATTTCCTGTGGATGCACTATTATCTCCTTAAAGAAGATGGATGTTACTTCCTGTAGGGGTGTCTGCTTTTCCTGGGTACATGATTACTTCCTGTCAAAGAGTGTCATTTCCTGTCGGCCCACAGTTCCTGCTTTTTCTGCCCTACAACGCCTGTGCTCTGCTTGCACAAAGCAGGCAAGCTTTTCTAGTGTGCATCGCCCCATGCTGTTAAGCGTGTGCAGTTTACTGGTCTTCTGGGTAGGTTTTGACAGCCTCTTGAGTGAGGGGTATGGGCCTGCTTTGAGGACATGGAAACTTTTGATTAGGACCCTGTGCAAAGGGAGACCCTGATCGCCATCAGGAATAATTATGTGGGAAATAAAGCAGATGCTTAGTGTAACAGAAACCTGAATAGATGCTTCTGCTGGAGACCTAAAACTGACCAGGCAGATCGAGCCTTTTCTCTGAAAATAGTCCTGTGCACAGAATCTGCTTTTCAGGATGGCTAGAAACAGGTCTGCCCATATAGCCCAGTCATCAAACGGCTTTGTAGATGCAACCTGGACTTCCACAAGGTGATGGAGGAGCCTCTCGCTGTTAAAAACAGACCCTTACCATCTCCCAGATCTGAAATCAAAAGGGCCTTAGGCAATGCGAACTCAGCCAAAAACAAACTGAATAAAAAATTAAAGCCAAGGGGCAATCTGAGAAACTGAAGCAAAAAAAAAAAAATACTAAACTTGCTGAAAAGACCAGGTCAGCTGCCAATAACCCTAAAAAGGCATTGATCATCAAATCATGATGTGAAAACATTTGCACAAAAAGTAATGAGGACAAATGAGAGTAGCAGAGAGAGCTTGCAGAAAGCATCCCAGCACAGGCAGATTTTCATCCAAAGTACTTTCCTTCTGCAGGCTCCAGGTCAGACAGAGACATCCCAGAGCAGGTCAGCTTTTTTCTGTTATTTCATCCTGGCATAAGGAACCCCTGCTAGGTCCTGAGGCCTTTGAAAGCAAAGGAGACCTGCTGCATAATTAGCAGTTATTTGTTACCCAGGCAACATTTTAATGTGTTCAGAGGGGGAAGGCCTTCTTAATTTATTTTTTAAGCCCATTTAGAGACCACTGAAAACACCAACACACCAGGCACAAAGAGCTGCAATTTGCTATAGGGCTGCAGTCTCCCAGAGCCTTCACACCACTTTAGTTTGAGTTGGAGAGGAAGAGTAGCCTCATGGTTAGAGCAGCGGGCTGAACATCAGGGGGATACGAGGTGTGTTGCAGGGATGATGCAAGAGCTTCTGCTGTGCCTATGGAGGGTATTGGCACTGCACCCATTACTGAAGTGTAGGGCCGTCGCCCACTGGTGAGAAAAGGTGGTACTGTACCCTCCAGTGATGTGGGAGTAGTACAGTAAATTCCCCAATGGTAGGGGGGGAGGGGGGAAGTGGTCATTCCCAGTGATTATGGGGGATGGTTCCATTCACCAGTGATATAGGTAGGAGTAATGCGTTCTCCAGTAATTTAGCAGGTGGTAGCTTTTTCCTTGGTGATTTGGTTGAGTGATTGTGTATGTGTGTATTGGAGGAGGAGGTCAGGAGAGAAGGGGGTTGATGGGAATATATTCCTCAGTGATTATGTGGGTAGCAATGCGTTCCCCAGTGATTTGGTTGAATGTGTGTGCGGTGGAGGGTCAACAGGGGCAGTATGGTAGTATGTTCTCCAGTGATGCTGGTGGGCTCTGCATCCACCAGTGATAGAGGTAGAAATAAAACATTCTCCAATTATTTGACGGGTGGTAGTGAGTTCCCAGTGATTTGGTTGAGTGTGTGTGTTGTGGGAAGGGGATTGGTGAAAGAGCATTCCCAGTGATACAGGTATTTTAGTGAGTTCCCAGTGATTTGTTCCCATTGTTCAAATTGTAAAGTTTATTGCACCCCTGTTTCTTGTGAACCAGCATGATGGGACTACTGTCTTGAATGTTGGTATATAAAAAAACTTAAATAAATAAATAAAAAATTTGGTTGAGTGTGTGTGTTGGGGGGAAGATGATTGATGGAAGTGCGTTCCCAGTGATACAGGGGTTTTAGTGAGTTTCCAGTGATTTGGTTGAGTGTGTGTGTTGGGGGGAAGGGTATTGGTGGAAGTGCGTTCCCAGGAGTTTTAGTGAGTTTCCAGTGATTTGGTTGAGTGTGTGTGTTGGGGGGAAGATGATTGATGGAAGTGCGTTCCCAGTGATACAGGGGTTTTAGTGAGTTTCCAATGATTTGGTTGAGTGTGTGTGTTGGGGGAAGGGGATTGGTGGAAGTGAGTTCCCAGTGATACAGGGGTTTTAGTGAGTTCCCAGTGATTTGGTTGAGTGTGTGTGTTGGGGGAAGGGGATTGGTGGAAGAGCATTCCCAGTGATACAGGTATTTTAGTGAGTTCCCAGTGATTTGGTTGAGTGTGTGTGTTGGGGGAAGGGGATTGGTGGAAGAGCATTCCCAGTGATACAGGGGTTTTAGTGAGTTCCCAGTGATTTGGTTGAGTGTGTGTTGGGGGAAGGGGATTGATGGAAGTGCGTTCCCAGTGATACAGGGTTTTAGTGAGTTCCCAGTGATTTGGTTGAGTGTGTGTGTTGGGGGAAGGGGATTGATGGAAGTGCGTTCCCAGTGATACAGGGGTTTTAGTGAGTTCCCAGTGATTTGGTTGAGTGTGTGTGTTGGGGGAAGGGGATTGGTGGAAGAGCGTTCCCAGTGATACAGGGGTTTTAGTGAGTTTCCAGTGATTTGGTTGAGTGTGTGTTGGGGGAAGGAGATTGATGGAAGTGCGTTCCCAGTGATACAGGGGTTTTAGTGAGTTCCCAGTGATTTGGTTGAGTGTGTGTTGGGGGGAAGATGATTGATGGAAGTGCGTTCCCAGTGATACAGGGGTTTTAGTGAGTTTCCAATGATTTGGTTGAGTGTGTGTTGGGGGGAAGATGATTGATGGAAGTGCGTTCCCAGTGATACAGGGGTTTTAGTGAGTTTCCAGTGATTTGGTTGAGTGTGTGTTGGGGGGAAGGGGATTGGTGGAAGAGCGTTCCCAGTGATACAGGGGTTTTAGTGAGTTCCCAGTGATTTGGTTGAGTGTGTGTTGGGGGAAGGGGATTGGTGGAAGAGCGTTCCCAGTGATACAGGGGTTTTAGTGAGTTTCCAGTGATTTGGTTGAGTGTGTGTTGGGGGAAGGGGATTGATGGAAGTGCGTTCCCAGTGATACAGGGGTTTTAGTGAGTTTCCAGTGATTTGGTTGAGTGTGTGTTGGGAGGAAGGGGATTGGTGGAAGAGCGTTCCCAGTGATACAGGGGTTTTAGTGAGTTCCCAGTGATTTGGTTGAGTGTGTGTTGGGGGAAGGGGATTGGTGGAAGAGCGTTCCCAGTGATACAGGGGTTTTAGTGAGTTTCCAGTGATTTGGTTGAGTGTGTGTTGGGGGAATGGGATTGATGGAAGTGCGTTCCCAGTGATACAGGGTTTTAGTGAGTTCCCAGTGATTTGGTTGAGTGTGTGTTGGGGGGAAGATGATTGATGGAAGTGCGTTCCCAGTGATACAGGGGTTTTAGTGAGTTTCCAGTGATTTGGTTGAGTGTGTGTTGGGGGAAGGGGATTGGTGGAAGAGCGTTCCCAGTGATACAGGGGTTTTAGTGAGTTAAAAGGGTGGTAAAGTATGTTCCCTGATCTTGTGGGTGTATTACAGAAATTCCTAGTGATGCCTGCAGGGTTATTGCATCCTGTGGTGATACAGGGCCAGCCGGCAGGCTCCTGGACTGGGGCTGGGAGAGTCCCATTAACGAGTGAAGGTGAGCGGCAGTGCCCCATTATTGAGTCTTGGTGCTGGGAAGAGAAGCTGTGCTTGGGGGCTCTCTTGTGTGATTTGAATCGTGGCTGAAGCTATTGGATTCGGATGCTGAAATTTTTGCAGTTTTGTTGGAACATTTTACTTTTATTTATTTCAACCTAATTTATCACCAACCCCCAAAAACGCTCTGGGCAATGTACAAAGTCCAGGCCAGCTGCAGCAGAAACACTTGTTATAAAAAGAAGCAGGTAGTGAAACACAAAGAGAGCTCATAAATATTCCCTTTTTTTTTCTATCTAACTTGTCTTCCGTTAGTGAAGGAAGGGAAGTGTAAAAGGTTTTTGAACTCTCTCTGTGCTTAGACAGTCCCTCCGTCCTGAAGCTAGGTGAATCGGGGGTGCTGCCGTGCTGCGCAGCACTCGCTCTCATGAGTGCGCCCTCAGGAGAGGCAGGTGCGTCACTTTTATTCCCAGGAAGCAGAGCCTTGGTGATGGTGATCATAGGGGCAGAAGGAGCGCCCTTGCTCAAAGCTGCCAGGTAGTGCCGGGTTATGGTACAGGTGACTCAGCCCAGGTATTTGGCTCCATCATCTCGCTGTATTCCAGCTCCCAGGTGAAGCAAGGTTACGTGTACCAGAATACGGTGCTAGCCAAAAGCATCTGCTATGCTAGCCTCACCCTACCTCTTTCCTTTGCCCTCGGTTTGTTGTCGTCATCGAGCTGTACTGCAATGTCCCCAACTAGCAGAGTTAGAAGAAGACCTTTCAATGGGACTTTGCAGTCAGATTATCAGCCCCGGGGGCCCTAAGCAGGGCTGGATTTGGGATTTGGGCGTCCTGAGAGAGAGGGCCGTGGCAGCGCCCTTCTGAGGCTGTGCTGGCACATGGCCCTAGAGCGGGCATCAGATGCAGGCTCCTCTTTGGCCAGGATATTTGGGCACCTTCAGACCTTGGCAGCCTAAGCAGTTGTCTGTGTTGCCTGTGCCTGAATCTGGGCCCGTTCAGATCTCACCTGCCAGAGCGCACCAGCGCTGAGCCTTGAGGTAGAGCATTGGCAAAGGTGGCGCGATGTAATAAGTAAGGCGCGCTAGGCTGGATGCACACTTCAGCACGCCTCCATGTGAATCCCAGGTTAATGAAGGCCTTTGCTGGTACTCCACAACGCAGGAAGCCGCACTGAAGGCCTGAAAGATTAATGCAAGCTTTTTCTTAGCGCTGGGAAATTCTCCTGGTCCGAGCAGGAGTAAAGATAACTCAGGTTTCTGGAGCTAGTGTTTGTCTATGGAGGTGTGGTCGTGCACCTGGAGTTCCTGCTATGGGGATAGCAGACTCGGTTGTCCTGGATCCAGGGTGAGCTACCACAGGTAGAAACCTGAGGTCCGGGAACGCACAGGCACAGCACCAAAGACAAACAGTAGTCCCAAACATGTAAGTTCACTTTTATTCCAGTTCTTACGCAGTAGTTAAATTACTAAGCTGTAAACCCCAGGCTAAGTATTGGGACGCCTGAGCCAGAGATCCTCAGGACCTCTGAGCCAGCGATGCAGAATTGTATCTACAACCGACTCTGGTTATCTTAGGTCTTTGACCAGGCCCCTGTGTAGTAGCACAATTGTCACCATCACGCGGCGCTCGCTATATGCACAACTGTCTAATGCTGTAGCCGGGTGCCTGTCCTGATTCAGTGCATTTTGGTATGCAAGCCCCACCATCCCTCCATCACGCTGCTGTCGTGCAGCTTCTGCCAGGCCTCGCGCACCGGGATGAACCCAGAGAAGTGCAAGTTGACGGTGGTGGTTGAAGAGCCTTGGGGAAGGGGAGGGCTGAAAGTTACCCAGGCTGCTTTCAGAAAAAAACACCCCGATACAGTCCCGTGCCAAAGCCATGGAAGGAAGGTATTCAAGGTACGGGAATCTTCCTGAAGCAGGGGCCTTGGAAAGAGAGCCTGAGGTTTTCCCATCCACTCGAGGCTTGGATTTTCCCATTCATGGAGGTGAGTTTGGAGGGATTTAAGACTTGATGGTGGGCGCCAGCAAGTCTTTCAGATTTTTGTGCTGGTTCTTCGCAAAATCTCCTGGGCTCTTTGAACGACCGGAAGTGGATGTTGTCTGATTTCCCTGGCTTCCTGGTTGAAAGGTCAGACTCACAATCTGTTTGCATGGGGCAGGATCGGATCACGCTGCAGTCTGATGAGGGTTTCGGTTTAGCTGCTTCTGGGTCTGGTGACGCGGAGGTGCAGCATTTGAAGCCAATTGCAGTGGAATCCATTAGAGAAAGCAAATTCCTTTGCAGATGTTTTTCAAAATAGTAAATTTCCGTGCACAACAGGAAAGCTCTCCTGGCTGTCCCAGAAGTCATTGCGGCTAACCCTTGTTTTTTCCCCAGACGCATTCTTGCAGTAAATGCGCCATTTAATTATGCGCATGGCTGTAGAGGCCTATGATTTACCCAAATTATGTACCAAGGAAGCCGTGCAGGGCTCCTATGCACTAAATAACAATCAGAAGCAATTCTTTACAATTTGTGCTCACTGTGCTGTTCAGTAAGCAATTTCGGAGACAGAGGATTGATGATGGAAAGGTGTAATCTGGGGGCTGTATGGGATTTCTGTTGCTAGCTAGTTATGGACAAGCCAGGCATCGGCTTGCTCTAATCAGTCCAAAGTCCCAGGCAACAGGTCCGGAGATTGATCAGAGAGGGGCGCACACACCGGCGGTTAGTACTGAAGACCCTCGTTGGCTTCCCTTGGCTGCTAGGAGCGTCTTCGGTGGTTTTTCCTCGGTCACTGGCACTTTTGTTTTTCAGTATTTATTATTATTATTATTATTATTATTCCCGAGCTTAATATTTCTGTGGAAAGCGAGATATAAAGGTAATTGAATACATTAAGGACCTAGAATCAAGCAGGAGCCCTTAAGCTTCCCTGTGGTCTTAGTGCCTGAGTTGTACCTGTGTTAGCAAGGTCTGAAGACTTAAGAGTACAACAGTAAAACGTGTCAGCTACAAAACTCATTAACTGGAAATCTATGTGACTGTGATACACAGATTAATATAAGGTGTTCATGTAATCCATGCCTTCCACTAAGGATAAAAACACACTTTTTGCTTTGCATGACTTTCCTGGTGAGCAAAGTGAAAATAGAAAGTGCTTAGTGTACCCTCTGCTCTGATCTGCTCCTTGGCACAGGGGCTCACAGCCTTTCACTTCCTGGCTGCTGGGAGAGGCTGTCACTTAGAACTATGCTGCACAAATTCCCCTCGTCATACAGCTGGACATCTGGACGCCGTGGACTGTAAGTGCTTTCTGTTCCCCAGACACAATGGAGTGAAAGTCGCTTCTGTTTGTGGTTATGTATCACCATTGTGAGCCCTCGGGCTGGGGTGCGGTTGCCCGCAGCCTAGTGGGTGAACTTGTTAGACCTACGCCAACAGCTGGGGGACGCGCCCTCACTGGGACCGGCGCTGGAGCGTCACCTGGGGCAGCCCCGTTCCCTGCTTGTTCAGCCTTTGGGCAGCAGGGGTCAGCAGGGCTTAGGTGAGTGTCCCTTAGGGAGCGCTCAGAGAGAGTCCTGGTTTGGCGAAGGTCAGGGTAGGCAGCAAGCAGAGGAATTCGGGGCAAGGGTTAGGGCAGGCAGTGAGCAGAGGATACCCGGGTCCAGGGTCAGGGGAGGCAGTGAGCAGAGGATATCCGGGTCCAGGGCAAGGGTCAGGGCAGGCAGCAATCCAGGAGAGAAGTCAGAATTGAAGACGGAGGTCAGAACAAGAGAGTAAGGCCAAGACAGACAGGATGGTCAGGAATAAGACAGGGCTAGAAGGACGAGACGAGGCAAGACAAGACTCCAAGGAGTATGAGGAAAAGAGAGTCAGTGAGTGTGAGAGCCTGATTGTGACGGAGAGTGAGTCAGTTAGTGATGAGAGATTCTGTGTGTATGTGTGAGAGAGTCAGTGAGGGTGAGAGCATGTGTGTGATGGAGAGTGAGTCAGTAAGTGTGAGACAGATCCTGGAGGGAGAGAGTCAGTGAGTGTGAGTGCCTGATTGTGACGGAGAGTGAGTCAGTTAGTGATGAGAGATTCTGTGTGTATGTGTGAGGGAGTCAGTGAGGGTGAGAGCATGTGTGTGATGGAGAGTGAGTCAGTAAGTGTGAGACAGATCCTGGAGGGAGAGAGTCAGTGAGTGTGAGTGCCTGATTGTGACGGAGAGTGAGTCAGTTAGTGATGAGAGATTCTGTGTGTATGTGTGAGGGAGTCAGTGAGGGTGAGAGCATGTGTGTGATGGAGAGTGAGTCAGTAAGTGTGAGACAGATCCTGGAGGGAGAGAGTCAGTGAGTGTGAGTGCCTGATTGTGACGGAGAATGAGTCAGTTAGTGATGAGAGATTCTGTGTGTATGTGTGAGAGAGTCAGTGAGGGTGAGAGCATGTGTGTGATGGAGAGTGAGTCAGTAAGTGTGAGACAGATCCTGGAGAGAGTCAGTGAGTGTGAGTGCCTGATTGTGACGGAGAGTGAGTCAGTTAGTGATGAGAGATTCTGTGTGTATGTGTGAAGGAGTCAGTGAGGATGAGAGCATGTGTGTGATGGAGAGTGAGTCAGTAAGTGTGAGACAGATCCTGGAGAGAGTCAGTGAGTGCCTGATTGTGACGGAGAATGAGTCAGTTAGTGATGAGAGATTCTGTGTGTATGTGTGAGAGAGTCAGTGAGGGTGAGAGCATGTGTGTGATGGAGAGTGAGTCAGTAAGTGTGAGACAGATCCTGGAGGGAGAGAGTCAGTGAGTGTGAGAGCCTGATTGTGACGGAGAATGAGTCAGTTAGTGATGAGAGATTCTGTGTGTATGTGTGAGAGAGTCAGTGAGGGTGAGAGCATGTGTGTGATGGAGAGTGAGTCAGTAAGTGTGAGACAGATCCTGGAGAGAGTCAGTGAGTGTGAGAGCCTGATTGTGACGGAGAGTGAGTCAGTTAGTGATGAGAGATTCTGTGTGTATGTGTGAGAGTCAGTGAGGGTGAGAGCATGTGTGTGATGGAGAGTGAGTCAGTAAGTGTGAGACAGATCCTGGAGGGAGAGAGTCAGTGAGTGTGAGAGCCTGATTGTGACGGAGAATGAGTCAGTTAGTGATGAGAGATTCTGTGTGTATGTGTGAGTCAGTGAGGGTGAGAGCATGTGTGTGATGGAGAGTGAGTCAGTAAGTGTGAGACAGATCCTGGAGAGAGTCAGTGAGTGTGAGTGCCTGATTGTGACGGAGAGTGAGTCAGTTAGTGATGAGAGATTCTGTGTGTATGTGTGAAGGAGTCAGTGAGGATGAGAGCATGTGTGTGATGGAGAGTGAGTCAGTAAGTGTGAGACAGATCCTGGAGAGAGTCAGTGAGTGTGAGTGCCTGATTGTGACGGAGAGTGAATCAGTTAGTGATGAGAGATTCTGTGTGTATGTGTGAAGGAGTCAGTGAGGATGAGAACATGTGTGTGATGGAGAGCGAGTCAGTAAGTGTGAGACAGATCCTGGAGGGAGTCAGTGAGTGTGAGTGCCTGTATGCATGTGTGAGAAATCTGTGGAAGTCAAGGTTTTATTGTATCTCTCTGTTCAATTCAACATAAAAAGTTCATTACTTATTCTTGCTGTCAACACTCTTTCTTAGATAAAGCCAGATGTGACAAAACTTGCTCCCTGCACTAGGTAAAATACTGAAGTATTAAGCAATCCTTAGATAGGCATAATACCACTATGCCAAGGTTGAAGAATTAATTGTGTGTGATAGAAAATATATATAATGCTGAGTCATCCTTGTTTGTGAAAAAAAGAGAGAGTGCTGCATTGGTCTGTAATTGCGATGAGGGCCTGGGTCATGCTGACCTGTTAATTTAGTCAGGATTTAGAATGAGATGATGAAACGAAATGTAAGAAGTGAAATTATAATTAGTTCATCTGAAATATTTTTTAAACCATGATTTCTTAATACATAGAGAGCACATATAAGCCTGATTGTATGCATTAGTTTTTCAGATGTCCCCTGAGTGCACTTCTCATGTAATATTACATTGAAAAAAAGTAGATACTGATACTGTTTTAATGACTTGTCTATTTTTATTTTGGGGTAGCATAGAGGGAAAGTGTTTTAAAATTCCACAAATCCTATATGTGTGTGTGAGAGGGTCAGTGAGTGTGGGACAGCCTGTGTGCGTATGTGAGTGGGAGAGAATGGGAGAGATCCAGTGTGTGTGTTTGGGAGAGATAGTCATTGAGTGTGAGGGGGAGAAATTCAGTGAGTTTGAGAGAATCTGTGTGTGTGTAAGGGGGGGTGGGGGAGAGCCTGTGTTTGTGTGAGTGAGGGCCAGAGTTTTGTTTGATTTGGTGAGTGAGAGAGCCTGTATAAGTGAGAGAAAGAAAGTGAGCATGTAAGAGAGGGCTTTTGAGTGCCTGTATGATTTTATGTATGTGTGTGTGTCGGAGAGAGAGAGTGTGCATTTGTGTGAGAGAGAATGAATGTGTGTGTGTGAGGGGGAGAGCCTGTGTTTGTGTGACTGAGAGCCAGGGTTTTGTTTGAGTTGGTAAGTGAGTGAGAGAAAGAAAG
Source organism: Rhinatrema bivittatum (assembly GCF_901001135.1). Classification (NCBI taxonomy): domain Eukaryota; kingdom Metazoa; phylum Chordata; class Amphibia; order Gymnophiona; family Rhinatrematidae; genus Rhinatrema; species Rhinatrema bivittatum. The sequence continues at coordinate 172,492 of NW_021820752.1, read as the reverse complement.
TGAGCATGTAAGAGAGGGCTTTTGAATGCCTGTATGATTTTGTGTGTGTGAGTGTGTGTGTGTCAGAGAGAGTGTGCATTTGTGAGAGAGAAAATGAATGTGTGTGTGTATGGGGGGGGGAGAGCCTGTGTTTGTGTGACTGAGGGCCAGGGTTTTGTTTGAGTTGGTGAGTGAGAGAGAGCCTGTATGAGTGAGAGAAAGAAAGTGAGCATGTAAGAGAGGGCTTTTGAATGCCGGTATGATTTTGTGTGTGTGTCAGAGAGAGTGTGCATTTGTGAGAGAGAAAATGAATGTGTGTGTGTGTAAGGGGGAAGAGCCTGTGTTTGTGTGAGTGAGGGCCAGAGTTTTGTTTGAGTTGGTGAGTGAGAGAGAGCCTGTATGAGTGAGAGAAAGAAAGTGAGCATGTAAGAGAAGGCTTTTGAGTGCCTGTATGATTTTATGTATGTGTGTGTGTCAGAGAGAGAGTGTGCAATTGTGAGAGAGAGAATGAATGTGTGTGTATGGGAAAGAGAGGATAAAGTGTGCACCCTCCTTCTCCCCCACTAATCCATGATGATCTAAGATGACTGGAAATCAAAAGTTCCCAGGTATGGAGTCCGGGAATCATTTTTTACCCCTTGTTTGCTTGAATTACTGAACTCTATTTGATATGTCTGCTGTTTCGAAATATTTTATTGGTGTTTGGTACATTTTTAAAATTTTTAATATGTTATTAATTATTGGATGCTATTCTTTTCATTAGCTCTTCTTAAATATTTATGAACAGTATTGAAATATGGTTTAAGTGTTAAGATGTTTTACATTGCTTGGCCTTATTGTTTTGTGAGGAATGGTGATGTTTCCATTCTTGCACTGTGGTTTCTGTGTATGCTTTGTGCTCTCTTTCTTGCACTGTGGTTTCTGTGTATGCTTTGTGCTCTCTTTCTTGCCCTGTGGTTTCTGTGCATGCTTTATGCTCTCTTTCTTGCCCTGTGGTTTCTGCGTATGCTTTGTGCTCTCTTTCTTGCCCTGCGGTTTCTGTGTATGCTTTGTGCTCTCTTTCTTGCCCTGCGGTTTCTGTGTATGCTTTGTGCTCTCTTTCTTGCCCTGTGGTTTCTGTGTATGCTTTGTGCTCTCTTTCTTGCCCTGTGGTTTCTGCGTATGCTTTGTGCTCTCTTTCTTGCACTGCGGTTTCTGCGTATGCTTTGTGCTTTCTTTCTTGCCCTGCGGTTTCTGTGTATGCTTTGTGCTCTCTTTCTTGCCCTGCGGTTTCTGTGCATGCTTTATGCTCTCTTTCTTGCCCTGCGGTTTCTGTGCATGCTTTGTACTCTCTTTCTTGCCCTGCGGTTTCTGCGTATGCTTTGTGCTCTCTGTGTTTGGTGAGGATCTGTCTGTGCTGCACGTGTGGCCTAGGTGCGTTATTCTGTGAGTGCGTAGTTTCTGTGTATACTTTATGCTCTCTTTCTCGCCCTGTGGTTTCTGCGTATGCTTTATGCTCTCTGTATTTGCTGAGGATCTGTCTGTGCTGCACGTGTGGCCTAGGTGCGTTATTCTGTGAGTGCGTAGTTTCTGTGTATACTTTATGCTCTCTTTCTCGCCCTGTGGTTTCTGCGTATGCTTTATGCTCTCTGTATTTGCTGAGGATCTGTCTGTGCTGCACGTGTGGCCTAGGTGCGTTATTCTGTGAGTGCGTAGTTTCTGTGTATACTTTATGCTCTCTTTCTCGCCCTGTGGTTTCTGCGTATGCTTTATGCTCTCTGTATTTGCTGAGGATCTGTCTGTGCTGCACGTGTGGCCTAGGTGCGTTATTCTGTGAGTGCGTAGTTTCTGTGTAGGGATCTATAGCAGCCTGCCTTGTTCGGTTGTAATATGTTAAGTGTTGTCCTTTCTTCAGTAGGATTTTTAGTTTTTGAGTGCTGGCAGTTAGTGCTGTTTTCTTTTGGGAGGTTTATTTACTGTAATTGTAATTCAGTTTACTCACGGCTTTCTGGTGGCCAGACACACGTTATAATAGGCCTAACACCCTATGGATTGCAAGTGTCTGTCTTGCAGGGATTCCTCTCTGGCTCCATAGCAGTGCATGAAAATACAATATCCCGTATATGTTGTAGGTCACATTCTTTCCTCAGAAGACTGACCTTTTCCATGTAAAATCTGTTACGTAAGGGAAGGAGTCCCGCAAGGCTGTGAAGTTTGCCTAGGGCAAGTCACAGCCTTGCCCCAGCCCTGTGATGGCAGTGGTGGGTAAAGAGGCGTCATATTAGGTAAAAAAGCACAGGATAGAGGGAAGAAGTCGGTGATCAGTTGCATGTGGGAATACGTGTGCTCATCTACCCAGAGCAGAGGAAATCTCAACTGGGCACATTGGCTGGGCCAGTTTGGGCTTCATCTGCATCATCTGTATCTTACTATGAGACTGATCACTGGCTTAAGAGCTAAGGAACAGTAATGCGGTAAAATAGGCTTAATGAGTTATTAGAAAGTTTGTGCAACCTGAAAACGACAAGTGTATGTGATTCTTCAAATCAAATGCACGTTTTCCTAATGCTGGGGGTGGCAGCTGTTCGGTAAAGTGTGGTTTCCCTGACGGTTCTAATAGGACATTATTGGTATTTTTACATTTGAGATCTTATGGTTGCACCTTGATTTCTGCACAGCTTTATAGTTAGAAGGCAAGTAATAAAAGTTTAAAATAAACAGTGGCGTGAAAAGACAAAGATGAAAATTTGACTCTGTGCGTGCAAGTGTTGGGAATTTTCACGTTTGAAAGTTGGCGACCCTGTCTCCGGGCCAGACTTGTGCGCTGATTTGTTTTAATGTGCCTAGAGACCAGCGTTCACATGAGTGCGCTCACTGATTCACGTTCAGAGTGCAACGTTTTGGCCTATGCAAGTGAGCTCGGAAGAAAACCTAAACGCCTAATTTCCCTGCGACTTTGTTCGCAAAGGTGTAGTCAAGTATTTTGTGAAATTCTGTCTCTGAAGCCTTCGCCTGATACTGTTTTATCTATGCATGCATAGCTGATGTACTGTTTGCAAAATCTTTGCCTCATATTCCTCATTCATTGAAATTTGTGGCCTAAAACTTGCAAATGATAAATTAGGCACGATTAAAGAGTTGTTTCCGCAAAACTGAAAAACCTCACATGTTAAAAGTGCTTCTGTCATGCATGGTGCCACGTGTGAAATCCAGGGCCCCTTGCTATGTTGGCCTCATGGATCGCTTTGAAACTTTTCCTCAGAGAGCCGTGGTGCCTGAATTGCAATTGGATTGGCCTCTCGGGGGGGAACCTTAGAATCGGGCCCTGCGTTTAGTGTCTCTCCCGTCCCCTGCCTGCCCTGTTAAAGGTGACAGCTGTGGCGCGGCAGCAGTCTGAGCACCAGAGAATTCGCAGGGGCCAGTCCGGAAAAGACTCAGCAGGATTGGGCCAAGCCTGGGGTTGCCCCTTTGCATCTCTTTGCTCCTGCACCACTGAAGAAGAGGAAGATGAAAGAGCAGACTCCAGCAGAGGCAGAAAGTTCCTTTTATGCGTTTTCCTGGTAATTTAGTGTTTTTACTGGGATTGCATGATCACCCGTACAATTGCTTGTGGGTTTTCTTTTTCAATTTATGCCAGTCTTTGTGGTGCAATCTCAGAGGTGTGCAAATGGCAGCAAGGGGCTGCTCTGTCCTACTGAGCTTCGCTGCTACCCTAAAACAGTAAGCAAGCGTCAGTCATCGCCGTGTGACACGTCACGGCTTCGCTGCCTGCTCCGGATCAAAACCCTCAGCAAGCCCAAAGCAGAAGCACCGTTATATATGAAAAGAATTACATTTGGATGTTAAGATCCTTCTTTTCAATAGCACCTCGGCCATTAAACCAGCGCTGATGGTGTCCCCAGATGGAAACACCCCAGGTGTCTTTACATCGTGCCTGACTGTTACTGCCAGAACCCCCAGCTGTGAATCACTGCATTCAAAGTCGCTTTATTAATCGAAAGCATTGTCAGCTCCTTGAAATGACACCGGTACAGTTACTCCCGTGCAAGTCCTGATTCTGACCTCGAGCTGGATCAGCCTGCTGCCACCTGCCTCAGATCCAGGAAAGTCATGCAAATGAGCCAGGTAGAAAAATAGCGAGCAAAACTGAGCTGTATAAAATACTGCTTCAAAACCAACTGCACCAGGCTGAGGTCGAGTTCTGGTTTTTTATTTGTGAAATTTCCCCCACAAAGCCATTTATGCATACAGCTCTTCTACACGCTAAGAGTTAAGGAGCTGCTTTGCATTTACTGTTTATTAGAATAAAACTTTACAAATGGTGCCTCACATACTAAAACACAGAATAATGCGTGCTATCCCAAACAATGCACACTGGTTTGTGTTTTAGCATACCACGCCCTGTTTGTGGAGTTTTCTGGATGCTAGCGCATTGGCCTGTGGGTCTGGGCTTAAATTTATTCGAGTATTTGAAGTCTGCTCCAACCTGGCTCCCGTCTGATCCAACTTTTTCAATGTGGGTTTACTGGGCACTGACACACTTAATCTGCAGATCTTCACTTCTGACCTGGATCAAAACGACCCAGGCCTTTCGAATACCAAGAATCCTGTTAATCCAGGATGTACCAGACTTGTCCGAGCCAAGAAGCAAATGGATTGGAACACTAGGAACCTCTTGAATTCTCCAAACTGGACTTGACTGGGGCTTGAATTGAATCCATCAGATTTACAGAGAAGGCTGCGATCCTACATACAGATGTAAAGGCCAGGAAACAAAAAAGGAATTGATCTTCTTCAGACTCCTTCGGAAGCCATGAGATGAGGCGATCACATGGAGAGAAGCCAGTGCCTTCATCATGATCTGTGGACAAAACACAAAGAAAGGAAAAGACTCATACAAGCAAGATAAATGAATGTCTTAAGAATCGCTAACCTGCACCAGCATGCAACAGTTCTGGCAGGTACTAGACACGTCCACCTATCAACTCTCCACCTTCTCCTCTTCCAAAGGCACGTTCCTCCACTGTAATGCACATTTCCTGGTGATCAGTTCCTCCTGGGTTCATATTTGTTCCACATTTGATTTGCTTGCTGGTCTGCATTGGCCCTCCATATACAGAAATCCCCCCCACCCTGCTGTATGAAGCAGCCATGTCCTATCCCAAGTGCAGTCACAGACGTGAATTCCTCAGAACAGCATTAGGGAGAGCGAGAAACAAGTTGTGAAGTGCCTGATAGAAGCAATGCGCAGTGGTGCGTTTTGGTTAGCTCATCCATCCTGCCCCTTCCCCTCAACAGAAGTCTACGGAGTCAGTAACAGTGGGGACTGGACAGCTGCTGCCCCTTAAAACTGCTCCAGGGACAGAGATGAGCAGCACAGACTCTCACTGCTTCTGGCTCCTTGCTCCCTAATGTCTGACACATAGGGCCTGTTCAGTAAGGATCTGTGGCCATGCAGGCTCCCATGCTGATGCAAATGAATGGACAGACAGACCTACAAAGCCTCCACTATAGGTGCTCTTCCTGTAGTGCAAGGGGTAGCCAACTCTGGCCCTTAGGAGCCACAAACAAGCCTAGCTTCAGGATGTCCATAATAAATCTACATGAGATACATTGGCATACAGTGGAGGCAGAGCATGCAAATGCGTCTCATGCATATTTATTATGGACATTCTGAAGCTAGGCCTGTTTGTAGTGAAGCATTTTTAAAAAGGAAAACTGGAGAGTGCACACTGAAAAGTCGCTTTGTACTCATGAGGTTCAGGTACATGAGCTCTGAGACGTTCAATAAGCCGGGAAGTCAGGTTATTGTATAGTTTTTGTTAGTGTGCCTTTTTCCCATGGAGCTCCATTCAGCTTCTTCAAAGGGAAAAAAATTCATAGAAAATGGTGTACAAGCAAAATGTCATATGATTACCGGCATGGTTAAAAGGGGAGGTGAAGCTATTTTAGCCAAAAGATCTTCTTCATTCAAAAATTGGAATAAGGATCCAACAGAAGAAAATAGGATAATGCATAAACATTGCCAAGTTAAATGTAAGACATTGATAAGACAGGCTAAGAGAGAATTTGAAAAGAAGTTGGTTGTAGAGGCAAAAACTCACAGTAAAAACCTTTTAAAATATATCTTAAGCAGAAAGCCTGTGAGGGAGTCAGTTGGACTGTTAGATGATCTAGGGGTTAAAGGGGCACTTAGAGAAGATAAGGCCATTGTGGAAAGATTAAATGATTTCTTTGCTTCGGTGTTTACTGAAGAGGATGTTGGGGAGGTACCCATACTGGAGAAGGTTTTCATGGGTAATGATTCAGATGGACTGAACCAAATCACGGTGAACCTATAAGATGTGGTAGACCTGATTGACAAACTGAAGAGTAGTAAATCACCTGGACCAGATGGTATACACCCCAGAGTTCTGAAGGAACTCAAAAATGAAATTTCAGACCTATTAGTAAAAATGTGTAACCTATCATTAAAATCATCCATTGTACCTGAAGACTGGAGGATAGCTAATGTAACCCCAATATTTAAAAAGGGCTCCAGGGGCGATCCGTGAAACTATAGACCGGTTAGCCTGACTTCAGTGCCAGGAAAAATAGTAGAAAATGTTCTAAACATCAAAATCACAGAAGATATAGAAAGACCTGGTTTAATGGAACAAAGTCAGCATGGCTTTACCCAAGGCAAGTCTTGCCTCACAAATCTGCTTCACTTTTTTGAAGGAGTTAATAAACATGTGGATAAAGGTGAACCGGTAGATGTAGTGTACTTGGATTTTCAGAAGGCATTTGACAAAGTTCCTCATGAGAGGCTTCTAGGAAAAGTAAAAAGTCATGGGATAGGTGGCGATGTCCTTTCGTGGATTGCAAACTGGCTAAAAGACAGAAAACAGAGAGTAGGATTAAATGGGCAATTTTCTCAGTGGAAGGGAGTGGACAGTGGAGTGCCTCAGGGATCTGTATTGGGACACTTACTTTTCAATATATTTATAAATGATCTGGAAAGAAATATGATGAATGAGGTAATCAAATTTGCAGATGATACAAAATTGTTCAGAGTAGTTAACTCACAAGCAGATTGTGATAAATTGCAGGAAGACTTTGTGAGACTGGAAAATTAGGTATCCAAATGGCAGATGAAATTTCATGTGGATAAGTGCAAGGTGATGCATATAGGGAAAAATAACCCATGCTATAATTACACAATGTTGGGTTCCATATTAGGTGCTACAACCCAAGAAAGAGATCTAGGTGTCATAGTGGATAACACATTGAAATCATCAGCTCAGTGTGCGGCGGCAGTCAAAAAAGCAAACAGAATGTTGGGAATTATTAGAAAGGGAATGGTGAATAAAACGGAAAATGTCATAATGCCTCTGTATTGCTCCATGGTGAGACCGCACCTTGAATACTGTGTACAATTCTGGTCGCCGCATCTCAAGAAAGATATAGTTGCGATGGAGAAGGGACAGAGAAGGGCAACCAAAATGATAAAGGGGATGGAACAGCTCCCGTATGAGGAAAGACTAAAGAGGTTAGGACTTTTCAGCTTGGAGAAGAGAAGGCTGAGGGGGGATATGATAGAGATGTTTAAGATCATGAGAGGACTAGACCTGGTTAATGTGAATCCATTATTTACCCTTTTAGACAATAGAAGGACTAGGGGGGAACTCCATGAAGTTAGTGTTAGGGAGTCTTAGTTTAGTGGACCTTTGGGCCGACCTGCAGGAGACTGGGAAAGGTATTCGAAGTCTCTGGAGCACCACAGGCCGGGAGGCAGATGTTCAGGCAGGATGTAGAGGAGCTCTTCACCCTGGAAGCTGGTGCTTCCCCAGGAGGAGCCCAGCCGCTGGGACTTAGGCGGGTTGATGGTCTTGAGACTGGAGCAGGCAGGCTGATGAGCAGAACTGAGAACTGGAACCAGACTAGAACAGTTGACTGGAACTGTAGCAGGACTCGGGCACTGGAACCAGGCAGGCACTGTAGCAGGCAAGCAGGAACGGAGCGAGTTCCAAAGGCAGCTCACTCCGGGGCACGAAGCAACAGGGATCCGGTAGGTAAGCCCGTTGCAAGGCAAAGACTGAGGGTCCGTGGCCGGCTTATCAAGGCCGCGGCGTCTGACGTCAGGAATTGGGCGGAGTCACCACAGGCGGGAAACGGCCTAGAAAAGCGCCCAAGTGGCGTATGCGCGCCTAGAGACAGGGCATCCATGGGAGGTTTCCCGGCGGCGTGGCCCTCGCGGGGACGCCGCCAAACAGGCCGCGAACTAGGGCAAGTGAAGCGGGAACAGGTCCAGGAACACGGAGGTAAGGGACTGGTCGCGGTGCTCGCGGCTAGAACTGTAACAGTTAGCAGGTAGCACATTTAAGACTAATCGGAGAAAATTCTTTTTCACTCAACGCACAATAAAGCTCTGGAATTTGTTGCCAGAGGATGTGGTTAGTGCAGTTAGTGTAGCTGGGTTTAAAAACGGTTTTGGATAAGTTTCTAGGGGAGAAGTCCATAAATTGCTGTTAATCAAGTTGACTTAGGGAATAGCCACTGCTATTAATTGCATCAGTAGCATGGGATCTTCTTAGTATTTGGGTACTTGCCAGGTACTTGTATCCTGGATTGGCCTCTGTTGGAAACAGGATGCTGGGCTTGATGGACCCCTGGTCTGACCCAGCATGGCAACTTTTTATATTCTTGATTTAAGGGGGGTCATAAGATAACCTAAAAACTTAAGAATTATTTATTTGGAACTTTTATATACCAACATTCATGTGCAAAATTACATATCACATCGATTTACAGCGAAACGATAAAAGCAAACGAATGCATTACATCAAACAAGGGATACAGGTAACTGGGATCAAAGTTACAAATAAGTACTAAGCTCTTCATGAGAGCAGGAAACTAAAAACGCACAGTATCACATTTCCAGGATACATAACAGGGGATCAAAGCTAACTTTGCTAGAAAATGGTGTCTAGAAGGAACAAATCATATGAAACTGGGTGGGAATGGACCAATGGGTAAATTACCCGGGGGATGGGAAAAAGGTGGAGACAATGAGCCAAAGGATGAAGACAAATTTACTAACATGGGTGGTAGAAAGATGCATAACCTGCCTGCGAAGTTATGCCTTGTTCAGAGAACTCAGAGAATTATGAGGATGACTTTTTATGATGCAACTCATTGCACATGAGCAGAGGTGGCTCAAGGCAATCTGCTGAGTGAGGTGAGGGGCCCCACCCAAGACCTGACAAACATGAAATCATTGAAGAGGCCAGGGCTGGAGGGATCCCGCTTGGAATGCTGGGAAGAGGGGACGGAGAGGTCAGGGTGCGCAGAGAAGTGGCAGAGAGAGCGCCAGGAACTCTCCCTCCTGCCTCCTGCCTCCTGCCTCCCCGCCATACCCAGCATCTGCCCCCGGGGATGTTGGAGATGGATGAAGGAATGGTGGGGATCTGTGTGCAGTGGTGTACCTCTCAGGCCAGTGTAAGGGTACTAGGCATAGCCTCAAGTTGATTTGAATTTGTATCAATTGATACAAATTCATTTGTATCAATTGATACAAATGATACGAATTGATTTGATTTGTATCAAGAAAGTCGGTATATAAAAGCCTTAATAATAAATAAATAAGTTAAATCCCCCCCATCCCTACATACAATTAAAAATTATGCATTTATGTTACAATTCCATATTAACCACTTCCCTGACCCAGAAAGGGAAATGTCACATGAGAAACACATTCAAAATATAGTATATATGTATATAATATTTACATACAGTGCTGTGCTGCCAACCAGACAATGCTGCAGAAGTGACACCTGAACCATTCGGTATTAGACGCGTTATAAAGCATCTTGGGTGAGGGCTTGGCTCTCAGAAAGCCATGAGTTACCTAAATTACAATACAGTAAACCTTCCATATCAAAACAGCACTATGTGCTAGCACTCAAAACAGTAACAACCCTATGGGTGGAAAGGCAACATTGCAAATATTACGCCAGGCCTTAAACTAGCTCTACACCTCCTGTTAGGAAGACAGAAAAAGCCAGAATAGCTCACCTCAGTCACACAGAATAAAGAGACCAGAAAGTAGGGGTGGCCAACTCCGGTCCTCAGCAGACAAACATGCTTGGTTTTCAGGAAATCCACAGTGAATCTGCAGGAGATAGATTTCCATACTCGCATCCACCTCATGCATATTCAGTGTGGATATCCTTAAAGATGAGTCCGAGGATAGATGAAGACACATGAAGAGACACTGGCCGAGACTAGGAGGGTGTATTGAGGCTGGGCAGGAACACAGGATCAGAGGAACATCGAAACGCAGGCATACACAAGCAGGAGGCGCATTGCTGAGGCGCCCGTGGATCACCCCGGGAAGTCTTATATAAACAGAACAACTGACGTCTTCAAAGGGCGCCATGGGGACTTTTCCCATGGCGGACACGCCGTGCAGGCCCGCATAGAGAGCCCCTGGGGGGCGGAGCAGGAAGATGGCAGCGTCCGGGCGCCGCGTGCCGCTCTCAGCTGCGTTCAACCGCTGGCGGCGTGCCTGCCGCGGAAAGAGGCCGGCGGTGTCTGGGATGAGCTGTCCCATGAGCTGCCAGACATGGACTTTTCCCTGTGAAGCGCAGCTGGCAGTGAGGAGGTGCTTCGGACTAGCTGTGCCAGCATGGCAAACATAGCACAGAAATGGCTGGTGTGCTGTCAGGGGTATCCTAAGGAGCCGAGCCGAAACCTGGCATCCTAAATGGCTGGCGGGAGAGGGAGGGAGAGTGGTCGATCGTTCGTCTCACCTCAGTAATGCCTCCTGCCTTCACCCCGCTCCTCTCTCGGGTTCTCTCTGCTCCTCCCTGGAAGGAGCGCTGCTCGAGATTGCACTGCTTTGCTCACTATAAGAACCTCTCTAGCATTCATTTATTTCACATTTGAGAAGAGCCTGGGGTAACCATGTGCGGCTGCCATTACCCCTGATAAACACTGCAAGCCCCTTGACTGGAGAGGGCACCTATGTGTTGCCTTTTTTGACAAACATTTCTCTAACGCTAGGACTGCAGAGCCAAAAAAGATTATTTTAACAGAAATGTCCTTGGTGTTTCTGCACTGAAGCAGCAAATTCAATTGTCACTCTCTGCTCTCAGCGTTAATTAATTTCTTCTTTAATTATGTGGTAAAAGCACATTTTAGCTGAGAAAGGGTCAGCTAAGAAGGTAGCAAAATTATTTTACAGAAAAAATAAAACCATTCTAATGTGCTGCTGATGACAAGAGTGCAACGGCCTCTCGTGTGATGTTGATGAATTAGGATTGCAGAGCTTCTGTAACCGAGTGAACACAGAATCCAAACTATTTACTTGTTTATGCAGTTAGGTTATGTAAGGCACAAGAAGCAGCAGGCACCCTTTTTAAACACACACACACACTGAACAAGTACAGCACAGGCAGCATTAGTGCAAGCTTCCCTCACACACACACATCAAGCCCCATCACAGACAGTAACAATGCTCCATTACAGAAGATTCACACACACACACACACACCACAGGCGGCAGCAGTGCAAGCTTCCAACTTTTCTCCCTTTTCCATTCTTGCATCCCTCTCATAGATCATTTCCCCAACACATTGCCACCCTAACCTTTGCTACCTACCATTTCCTCCTCTTCCCCCAATGCTCTAAACCCTCACCCAGCTCTCCCCAGCACACCCTCTTTCCTTCCTCTCCCCGCTCCCTTCTGCCAGCCTTTACCAGTTTTCAACCTGTTTCCCCCTTGACTTATCTTCTCCTGACCCATGATGCAGGCATCTGCACCACGAGACTCTCCGAAAGTCCGCGTCACTCAGCGCCCAAACTCCTGCACTGTTCTCAGTGTCTCACAGGAACAGGGTGGGAGTTCGGACACCATGCAGCTGACACCATCTGAGAGAAAAGATCAGCAAAGTGTATTCCAGGAGACTGAGACTGATATCGAGAAGGGCTTTAACAGCACGGAGTAAGATACAAGCCAGCAATCAGCTCGCAATCCCTGAACTCTCAGACTGGCCCCAGAAAGATCTTAAACAAATTGAATGTAAGAACAGTAAACTCTGCACACACATGCCTACCGGGTGTCAGCGACATAGTAAATGATGGCACATAAAGACCAAAGAGGGTCCATCCTGTCTGCCGCACCAGGTTGTAAGTCTTGCTCTGTGCAGGTTACGCCTCCGCCTTGTTCAGAGTTGTAACTGCCAATGCATGCAGGATAGCCCCTTGGCCTTCGAGATCCTCCTTTTGAGTTATGTTACCATTTTAGTCTTTATCACGTCCCCTGGGTACTCTCTATGAGCCAATGTATGCTGAGATTGTACATCCTAAGAGCTAAAGGCTATTACACATGTAGAGCTGTCATCATAGACCTCCAGGCATACTTTACAGCATCAATAGACCCAAATACTCAAAGAATGCTGAAGTAGAGACATGAACAGCCAGAATCAGTCTCCGTCCTTAAACCAATGCAGAGCCTGTAAAACAGGACTGGAACCAGTGACTGAGTGTGGCTGGCTGCTGTCAGAAGGGCGGTATGCACAAAGGCATAGCAAGGTTGCATGGCTCATCCACTGGTAACGGTGAAAACCCTGGGCTCACCTGGGACATTCCTATTCCGACTGATAAAAAGCTCGGTGCTGGAGCACCGGGCACTGTGGTAAAGGAGAAAAACACAAGAACAGTGTTGCTAATGGAGGTGTCAGCAGACCGAGTGAGTGCTTGCACTATGTATTAAGAGAGGGAGAAGGAATCTGTACAGGGAGTGCAGATTTGGGAGGGATTTTTTTGTTTAGATTATTATTATTATTTTCACTCTGCTAAGTGGGACTTAAGAAAAGAAGACCATCAAACACCAAAAGATAGGCCAAGAAAACATGGCAGCAAGGTACAGAGAGAGTCCAAATTGTACTGGGCACCAGTGGGCTGATTAGAAAGAGCTTACGGTTGTACCTGGACAGGTTGCCTGTAGGGACTGCAGGTCGAGGCTTTCTTGGGCACAGTGTGAGTACTAAGAAGAGCATTAGTAGTACACGTGAGAGACTGAGATCCTATGCATCATGGCCCCTTGGAGCTGCTCCCTGCTCCCACAACCACGAGCCGCAGGAAGAAGTCAGCTGCTCCAAGATGGCTTCAGGAGGAGGTGAGGATGGAAGAGAGAGAGATGTGTGTTCAGTTCCCTTTGCACTGCTTTCCTTTCTGTCCTGCCGCAATGTCATGCGTTGCACAGCTGTGCAGAATTCCCCCAGATGTTACACAGAAACTCCCTATTGCAGCCCCCTTTTACGCTTCTTTGCAGTGCTTTAAGCCTTGGGTGGTCAGATCAATAGTGGCTAAGCCCCTCATAGATTGGCTTGTATAGTTATACCCTTCTCATAGGTCACAGATCTCCACAATGACTCCTCGGCTCTCTGCTGTATTCTTAGGGCTGGGCTAAGACTAAGAGAAGTTTTCAGAATATTCTCTGCAAAGTATAATAATAATAATAATGTGATCCTTCTGTATAATAACTCCAGCACTCTGCAATCTTGTCCCCTAAAGAAATTCTGCTCTAACAATCACATTCTGCCTCTCTCTCCAGCAGACACAAATATAGGCTTCCAGCCATTTTGTTATAGCTTTAATAAGGAACATGAAATAGTTCCTTCGGACTTGGAGCATTCATAGTGAGGCCATGTTCCCTGCTGCGTGGCTTTCTGCTCTGGCTTCCATCTGCTTGGCACAGGAGTTGTCCTAAGCACTCAGCTGTATCTGAGACCCAAACACACAGCGATGTCTTACGAGCTGCGAAAGGCCTTTCCTGTCCAGCTGGGAGAGCCACCAGTGCAAGTCGTACAGCAGACCCGAGAGCCACGGCATGACTGCCGGGTAACTGTTCACCATCGCTCTAAGTCTGAATTCTCTGGAAAACAGCTCGAAGCTCAAAGACATGCAGCAACTCTAAACCACAGCCATGCCACTGATATCTCTCAGTGCGGTGGCGGGAAACAGGAGATGACATTTGGAGTTTCATGTTCATTGATGTCCCCTCCAAGAGTCCTCAACAGATGCTGAATAAAAAGCATTGGCGTGTTTTGTTAACTAAATCCCAGGCTGCACAGGGTCTGGATGATAACAGCTGACAGGCAGCTCAGCCCAAATCGGAAAGAATCCTGTCCAGTGTTGAGGGCCCATGTACAGGATCCTTAGCGCACTTCCAGCTGTGACAGAGAAATTCTAATTGTGCCCTGAGATCAGCCATTCTCAGTGCCTGTGATACCATGGGAAAACCGCCCTGTAACTTGATTTCATCCTGGGTGTCCTTTAAGGTGGACCAGGCTTAATAACTAGAGCCGGTCATTTAAGGTGCCCTGAGAGGTTCTCCTATATACCTTTTCATGGTGCCGTTCGTTCAAATGAGGCGAAGAACGTGGGCAAGGGATGTGCATTCGTTCATAATGAATGCGCAGAACGCGACGAATGGGGCCAATTCATTTGTTTCAGCAGGTCCCAAAACGAATCAGGGGGCTCCCGATGAATCAAACCCTATTCATAACATTCGTTTTAAACGTAATGCGATGGCGGGGCCTCGCCTAGGGCATAGACTGAAGCCCAAAGCAGGACCGCGGTCTATGCCCGAGCACAACACCTCATTTTGCCATTTAGATGGATAACTTTTCATTTATCCATCTAGATGGCTTTTGAATATCCACCTCTATAGATCTGCTTGGAAAATGTTTCCTTACCTGCTACCTGAAGAGAGAGAAAACTCTTTAAGAGCCCTTGTAATACCACATCTTGGATCGCTAAGGGAAGGGACGAGTCGGGTGTAAGAGAGAGGTTAGATAGTGTGAATGGATTTGGATGGAGTTCTTTCAGGGGGCAGCACTAGGGGGAGAAAACTGAAAATTGTTGTACAGTTATCTTCCAGTGCTTATGGACTGTTGCTTTTTTTAAAATCCCTTTCTTTGTGCACCATGTTTATTTATTTATTTATTTATTTATTTCACGTTTTTCTATACCGGCATTCACGATAGGGATCGTATCATGCCGGTTTACAATTAACAAGGGGTGGAACAGGAGATATAAATGGTTAAATAAGAACATTAACAAGTGCTGAGAGAAATAGTTGCAGTTACAATGTTCATTGTTCTTATCTATGCTGATGCCATACCAATGAAAACAGTTTGGGGAAAAAAAGAAAAGGAAATGAAACAGATCATGAAAGCCGTGAGCCTGCAGCAGTCCATGGTTTCAGGAGCTCCAGGCAGGGTCAGCCGACTCTGAGAGCCCCACAGCAGCTATGAGCCAGATAACTTGGTGCCTGCTTCTGCACCTGGAAGCTCCTGTCTGGACCAATACTGGGCGAGGACTCGGATTCAGGAGTCCTTGCATGATGCACCTTTGATGGTCCAACAGTCTTCCTGTGGAAACGCTGCTTGCCTGGCCTGGATTCCTGATCCCTGCCGGACGTCCCAGCCATGCCACTTAGGTCCTTCCCTTAATCATCATGTCCCAGTCATGGCGTGCGTCTTTGGGTTCAGCCATGGCACCATGACAGAAACTTCCTTAAACCTTATGTGTCTTGCTGGGCTCAGATCTATTAAGTCGTATGCTAGGCTGGTTCAGTTTAATGCGGAATGACTGCAGTTATCCTTCCGCCATGCTGATGGAATATTCGATGTCGTTGTGATGAATGTTTCAGATTAGATATGTGCGCCGGGCCACTGATTCAGTGCAGGTTAGAGAATGCAGCCCCCTCCCTCGGTGAGGCTTTATAAGCAGCCCTCTCCGGGGGGGCTACGTGGCAGTGCAGCTTGGGATTGGAGGCTGAGGGTGTCCGTGGGAGCTTTTCTCTCTTTCGTACTTTTTGGCCACTGCTGAAGGTCGGTGAGTTGGGTCGGTGCTCTGCCCACTCCCTGGTGGGGAGGCTCTGCATCCCAGGATATTTTGGGCTGGTGAAACGCTGGGCACCTCCTGGCTTCAGGGCCCGGGGAAGATCTGCCTCTCCACACCCTCAACGAGGACAGCGGAAGATGGCGACCCCTTCTGCTGTTGATCTCAGTTTTGGGAAGACTTCTGTAAGAAGACCTTGGAGGAGGTTTTGCTGCCCATCAAGAGGTGCTTGGTCCCATGAGGAGAGGCTTCTGAAGATCTGCTACCTGCGGGTCAGAAACTCCCCCATCAGGAGAGAGGTTTTGCAGCCTCCATGCAGAGGCCGTGATTGACTTCTTTACCCGCTTTGAAAGGGGCTTTTCTGGTCCAGCTGGGGGCATCACTTATGCAAGACCCGGAGGGTGGATGTTTCCCTGGCCCTGCTGAAGGAAACCCTTGCACGGATAGACTGGGAGCAAAGAGAGATTTGTGGTGCTGAGGACCAAGCTCATGGTGCCAGACGTCATCAGAGTCTGCAACAGTAAAAACGCTAACTCGGTGGCACCAGAGCACGCACAGTGAAAGAAAAATGCTCCTCTTCCAGGGACAAGAAAGAAGGCACGAAGGGACACCCCCTAGCACTCTGGGCCTTGAAAGAACAAACTTTCCTCCACCGACAAAGGATCCCGACGCTGGGGGAACGAGAGCAATGTTAGAGCTAGCCAGGAGTGGTTCCAGCCCCGAAGAGACGGCTCACTCTTTTATGGCCCCACCGTAGAGTAGTAAGCTCCCTGGGGTGGGGATTACCTACCTCACTTTTGATACATCGCTTAGTGCTTTGGCGTAAGCCACTCACAATTCCCAATGAGGATGAAGACGAGATAGTCCCTGGTCCGCAGAGCCGAAGTCTCTTATGTGTGTCAGTACTGCGCTGCGTACATCTGGTGGCACTGTAGAAAGGATAAGTGCCACATGGTCAGACTTGATCGTCAGGGATCCTTCCCTCCCCATCCTCCGTCTCCTCTCCCTCCTCCTCCTCCCTTCTCTCCAGTTCTTCCTTCCTTTCCATTGCCTCTTCCTCTCTCTGCCCCCCCTCTGATGCTCAAGTTACGATTGCACCGTGCACACCGACGAAAATGTTTTGGACGAGGCAGAGTCATTTGCTCCATCTGCTGTGCACAGACGCAAGGCTCAGAGCAAGAGTGGGCGAAGCGCAGCTGAAGACCCCTGATGTTATGCAGCTCTCATGATGAAATCCACAAATCGAGCCTCATGAATTTAAAAAAGTTTTCTTATCAAAGCAGAAGAAAAAAAAAAAAGCTCAAGGCATTTGAAGGGAAAAAAACAGGTTTCCAGCAGCACTGAAGATGTGAGCACATTTCCAGAGGTCTGAAATTCATCCAGATAAGTGCGCCTACTGATGTTTTCTCAAAGCTTTACCTTTTCCAGCGCTGTAACCTCTTTCAATCCATCCCTTTTATTTCCCTCTCAACACGTTGGTATGGAAGCTGAGTACCCTAGTGCCAGATATCTCTGCTTGGGCTCCCTGCATTGTGCTGCATCCCCTATCAGCCGCTGCCTTCTTTAGCCTATTCTGTGACTATTGCTGCCTTCTCTAGCTTATTTACCTGTTTGATTTATATTCCACTTTTCGGCACTTCAAATCGCATGTGGTTTATTTATTTAAAAGGACCTCTTATTGCGCTTTATCCTGTCCATAGTGGATTACAGTAAAACACACATAATTGTGAGATGATCAAATGTGCAGACAACACAAGCTGATCGCAAGAGGAACTTGCCAGACTGGGAGATTGGGAATCCAAATGGCAGATGTAAAGTAATATGGACAAGGGCAAAGTGGTGCATGATGGGAAGAGCAACCCGATTATAGCTATACAATGCAGAGTTACACTTAGGAAAGGGATCTAGGCATCATCCTGGAGAAAAGTCAAAGTTCTTGACTCAGTGTGCAGCAGCGGTCATGAAAGCAAACAGAATGTTAGGAATTATTAGGAAGGGGAATGGAGAATAAAACAGAAAATGTCATAATGCCTCTGTATCGCTCCATGGTGAGACCGCACCTTGAATACTGTGTACAATTCTCGTCACCGCATCTCAAAAAAGATATAATTGCGATAGAGAAGGTACAGAGAAGGGCGACCAAAATGATAAAGGGGATGCTATAAATCAGTTTACTTAGGGAATAGCCACTGCTATTAATTGCATCAGTAGCATGGGATCTTCTTAGTGTTTGGGTAATTGCCAGGTTCTTATGGCCTGGTTTGGCCACTGTTGGAAATAGGATGCTGGGCTTGATGGACCCTTGGTCTGACCAAGTATGGCATGTTCTTATGTTCTTAAATGACAATAAAATATCTTAAAAAAAGAATAAAAGTATAAACCAAAAATGCAAACATTACATTCTTCCTAAAACAAATAACTAGAAAAGCCTACAGACAAAGAAAAAAAATCCAGGCTCTAGCTCAAAGGCCTGAGGAATCAATAACCCTTGGTTTGATCTTCTTTGTAAAACTCAATCAGAATCTTTGTGAAGTTCCAGAAAACAGCTCTGGTGGTAGAAAAGGCTTTTAGGTGGATATCCTGTATCTAAGGCTCGTGAAAAGACCGAGCTGTGAGAAGCGCTTTCTCTGATGATTGGCAGCAAGTGGGAAGACAATCTCTCTTATGTACTGAAGACCAGCCCCTAATATGACCGTATGGATTGATGTCAATAAGGGCAGTGACAGGTAACCAGTGTAAATCCTGCAGTTTGGGAGTATTCCTATTCCAGGATCTGGATTTGTTGCGAATCGAGCTGCCACATTTTGCACTAATTGCAATATGCCAACCAATTATACAGGAAGACCCAAATGCACAGCATTACAATAATTGATGGATTTTGCACTAATTGCAATATGCCAAGCAATTATATAGGAAGACCCAAATGTACAGCATTGCAATAATTGATGGTACTTAAGACAAGAAACTGCTTTACTGTGTGCGAAAGTCAGCCAGATCCACAATATATTTTAAGCACCTCACCATTCTAAGTTTGTAAAAAGCAGACTTGGCAACTGACCTTTCAAGGTTAGAGAAGAATTCAAACAGATCCCCTAGTCACAAGCCTCAATCTCTGTTATCACTTGGGTTAGAGGAAGGGCCCGACCAATGCAAAAAAAATTCAGATTTTTGGAGGTTCAAAACTAATTTGTGGCACATCATCCGACTATTTACTGCCTCAAGGTATCTGGTAAGT
Organism: Rhinatrema bivittatum; assembly: GCF_901001135.1. NCBI lineage: Eukaryota > Metazoa > Chordata > Amphibia > Gymnophiona > Rhinatrematidae > Rhinatrema > Rhinatrema bivittatum. The sequence continues at coordinate 153,405 of NW_021820752.1, read as the reverse complement.
GTGTCAGAAGCCACTGTTATAATCTGGTGTGGTTGTGGACCCTGGATCATAGTGAGAGCTGACTCCACCCACAGGGAGGAGCCCTGTGGGGACTCACTACAGTAGGCGTGGCCTCAGCTGAGACGGACACAGAAGTAAGACACTTTATTACACTGGAACATGGGTAATACCCACTGAGTGGAATAAAGACACAGTCCAGAGTAGTAAGATTGTTCAATGATGATATCCCTGGTAGTGGCCCGCCGCGCGGGGTACGCCAGGAACTCCTCTCCCGATGACACACTTCTCAGGGTAGATCTGGTAGTGGCCTGCAGCGCGGGGTACGCCAGGAACTCCTCTCCCGATGACACACTTCTCAGGGTAGATCTGGTAGTGGCCCGCCACGCGGGGTACGCCAGGAACTCCTCTCCCAATGACACACTTCTCAGGGTAGATCTGGTAGTGGCCTGCAGCGTGGGGTACGCTGAGGATCAGCAAGTTCAGAGAAGTGCAGGAGGTCAGCAGAGCAAGGTAGATGACGGTACTCACTCCGAAGTGTAGATGAAAGTAGCTGGGATGAGCACGGTAGTGGCACGGGGTACACCGGCGGTTCCGTCAGCAAGATGGTAGAAACGAGAAGCGTACTCACAAGGCTGAACTAGGCAAATTTTTGGGGCAGCAAGGCCCTCCGAGGAACGGATAGCCAGAACGTGACAAGGCCCCTGAGGAGTGGGTACCTAAGGCATTCTAAGTCCAAGAGTTCAGGAACAAGTTCAGAGTAGCAAAGCGAAGCATCTCCAAGAGGAGTGGAATAAGCAGGAAGGAAGTTCTTGCTAACTCGTAGGAAGCATAGGCTAGATGGATTAAATACATTGGCGGGTGACGTCATGCCGAGGGGACACCCCCGAGGTTCCCACCATGACGTGAATAAGAGAGGGCCTGGTACGCGCATGCCCTAGGTAATCCCAGATATAAGATGGCGGACGGGATCGCCCACGCCGTCCCGGGGACGCCGAGGAAGGCAGCGTTTGCAAGCTGAGACCGCCATGGCTCTGAGAATCGCTGGTGCAGGGAAAAGAGAGGTGAGCAGCAGAGGTCACAGCTGTCTGCGACCGAAGGGCGCAACAGCCACATCCAAAACACTCTGCAGGCATAGCTGGATGTCATCAGCATAAATTTTATAACTCGTGCCTAGGGATAAAAGGAGCTTGGCTAAGGGGTACAAATAAATATTAATCCTGGAAATGCCAACCCTTAAGAACATGCCATACTGGGTCAGACCAAGGGTCCATCAAGCCCAGCGTCCTGTTTCCAGCGGTGTCCAATTCAGGCTACAAGTACCTGACAAGTATCCAAAAACTAAGTCTATTCCATGTTACCGTGGCTATTTTCTAAGTCAACTTGATTAATAGCAGGTAATGGACTTCTCCTCCAAGAACTTATCCAATCCTTTTTTTAAACCAGCAACACTAACTGCACTAACCACATCCCCTGGCAACAAATTCCAGAGTTTAATTGTGCGTTGAGTGAAGAAGAACTTTCTCCGATTAGTTTTAAATGTGCTACATGCTAACTTCATGGAGTGCCCCCTAGTCCTACTGTTATCTAAAAGAGTAAATAAACGATTCACATTTACCAATTTTAGATCTCTCGTGACTTTAAAGACCTCTATCCCCTCAGCCTTCTCTTCTCTAAGCTGAACAGCCCTAATCTCTTTAGTCTTTCCTCATAGGGGAGCTGTTCCATCCTCTTTATCATTTTGGACACCCTTCACTGTACCTTCTCCATCGCAACTATATCTTTCTTGAGATGCAGTGACCAGAGCCTAGGGGCTTTCAGAGCAGCCCTCGTTCCCAATCCTTAACTATTGCTTTATATCAGGAAGAAATGACATAAACCAAGTGAGCACTACGTTATCCAGACCAATTAACCATAGTCAGTCGATCATGATTTGGTGACATATAGTGTCAAAGGCAGCAGAAATATCTAAGAAAACTAAAAGCATAGACTGTCCACCAGATCATGACATAGCGTGTCTAATAAAGACACCATCAGCGTTTTGGTCCCATAGTCCCTGCAAAATCTGCAGTGGAAAGGATCAAGAATGTTGTGTTCCTGCAGGAAGTCCTCCAACTGCTGGAAAGCCCATTTCTCAATCTGATTAGCTAATGAAGCTAGGTTAGAGATTGGTTGATAAGTCATCATCTCCAGGGAGACTTAACTGAATGTTTTAGCACTGGTCATACGGTAACCCCTTTTGAATCTTCTGTTATCACTCCTTCCTTCAGTGAACCATCCACTTTCTGGTTCCTGTGTTACTATTGTGGGCTGAGACAGTGTCCATGGAGATCTGCATCTCTACGATCACATGGTAGCTAACTCACAACCATTTAGTCATAAAACCTGGCAAAGACCAAAGTGCTAGGATTATCTCATAGAGTTTCCATCCCATGCCCTTTGTCACTGGCCTTTGATAAAAGGACATTAATAGTGGTAGCTCATGTGAAGAGTCTTGATATATTAATTGACGCTGTCGCATTTTCAGTTTCACATTACGTCAGTTATTAAAGCTGGATTTTTCAAGCTACAGATGCTATGGGTCCTAAACCCCTGCTCAGTCCAGCTGTTTCGTAACGTCGTCCATGATTTATTCTGTTCATGATCAATTATTGCAACTACATGTACATAGGGCTTCCAGAATCTCGTCCTCATTCGTTTCGGGTGCTACAGAATGCCACTGCTAGGCTAATCTCAGGGTGAGGAATTGGGGATCGTATTACTCCTCTTCTTGCTGGCCCAGATTGGCTCCTTGTGATCTGGCATGTGAAATTTAAAATGACATTGCTGGTACACAAGTTGCTGAGCCTCGATTCATTGCCCTGGGCTAATTATGTGGTATAAATTTATAGCCATCCGCCATCTCCACGTTAGTTCCAAAGAAGCCTCCTGGGTATCCCGTTCATACGTATGGCATGCTTGGCAGAAAATCGTATGCAGGTATTGTCAATAGCCACTTTCTGGATCTCCCTTCCTGGAGAAAGCTTTCCTTTAAGATTGTTTAGTTTTGTCATCAAAACATGCTGATCTGATGTCTTTGGTTTTTTGAGGTTTTTTTTACTGTTTTGTTTGTCTGTTTTTAGTGATTTATGAGTATTTTATTAATATATGTCACGTAGAGCTTGGCACCAGGCAACTCGAAAATAAATAAGTAAATAATGTGAGCTAACGGCTCAAAATATGTCATGAAGAAAGCAGATGATCCAAAAGGGCATGGATCCAACAAGCATTTAACTGATTTTAATTGAGAAACTCATTTTGGAATATCTGCAGATGAGAGGAAGTGAAAATTGGACCAAACATGTGTAGTCCCTACTGAAGCATTTTGGCCACTCATGGTTTTTACATCGTCAGAAGAACGATTTCATACATAAAGTTTGATTTAAAGCACAGAAGGAAATTGCAGACTTACAAAAGTCAAGTTGTGTGGTGCACTTTTGCATTATTTTGAGGACACTGTTCACTTTTTTTAAAAACTCATGATTAAGAAGCCCGACTGCTTTAGGCAATTCTTTGCCGTTGCTGGTTTATGAAGTCTTTTGTCCTCCTTTAACATTTATTTATCCTTTGGGGTTCATCTCAGATATTTGTGTGCCTCATATCTTACTCATAGTAACTGACAACTTTAAAAGAGATGGGAGACTAACAACTTTGGATGGAAAATAATTTACAGAATCATCACAGGTAATGAAATTCTTTAACAACCTCCTGGTGGTTCGGAATAACTCTTAGGAGTGGTAAAACACATTCTGCAACATTTTGGTATAATAATGTTTTCTGGCCAGCTTAAACAGGAATCTATACGATTGCAGTTTGAATTAATCCTCCTCTTTATCACGTGGCTGACAAGACTTCTGCCAGTGGTGCTCATCTATTCAAGCTTTCCTCTTCTTTAAAACCAGATTCTGTGAAAACCAAGAAACCCTGTGCTTAGGCTTCCCTAAAGAAACCATTTCGGAGGTACAACTACATCAAAAGTCTGTGATACTATCAAACTGCAGTGGGAAATCAAAACGTTAACTGATTCTGGTGCTCCGTTAGTTAGAAGCTTAGTTTAAATCCAATAGGACCTAGCTGCTAACATATTTACTCTGAGGTTGCTACTGACATGGAGACGTTGGGAGAACTAATTCTCACATCAAAGGACATAAATGAACGGGTAGACCAGGGAACAGGCCGGCCCATCACAGTTTTGATGCGGTCTGCATAGGCAGGGAGATTGTGATGCAAAACGAAATCAAGAATGCGGCCAGCCTCATGAGTAGTGGGGGAGGAGGGGGTTAAGCACTTGAACCATGCCCATGGTTGGAATCACCAAAGATGACCAAACGGAGACAAGAAAAAGGATTCAGCTTATGGTAAATAGTCTAAGCTAAAGTCCCTTGGGGTCGATTATACCAAAGAAACCCAAGCAGGTGTCCTAAACAAAAGACCCTCGACAAGCTGTACTAGATCTAAAGACGAGGGAGGAAATGATCACTCCAATTCAACAGTTTCAAGGACACGCCAGCCCCCTCGCTGACTATCCAGGATTGCCCCTCAAAAACAACCCAGAGGACACAATTGAGTTAGTATCAGCATGGCTGGGCTTGATGGACCCTTGGTCTGACCCAGCATGGCAATTTCTTATGTTCTTATGAATGCCATGATTCAGTGATGCAAAATATGACCAATTGTTGATCGACAATAAGGGCAAGGATCATAGGACATTTAATTTGGACTGAGCAATTGTTTATATAACCAATCCTTTCACGGGGAGCCCTTAATAGTTACATGGGATCTAACTGGGGAAAAGAAACATCTAAACCCAGAGGGGGGCAGATTTTAACTGCAACTTCGATAGGCCACAAGGCTGCTTCTGCCCGAGGATAACGGACAGGTTGCTGAGCAGTACCTAAAACCCTAGCATAGCACATGATTGACAGATATTTGGAAACAGAACATTAAAAAAACAAGCCTCTCATGACTGTACTGAACAGTTAGAGACAGGGTAACCGGCCTGCTCTGTAGCCCCCGGACAGGCATGCCAGGGGCAACACCTTTTGCTCCCTCCTTTGGCAAGCTGCCTCTGGCGTCTGGCTGCAGATTAGTAGAGGTGGCCGGCTGATGATGTAGGCAGGTCTTCCAGGAGGCAGTGAGAGCTCTGAAAAGGCTGGAGATTGATGATCTCTTCTGGTAGGGCTGTGGTTATTGCTGGTCCTCTGTAGGTTGTGCTGTAATTATTGATGGTTTTCTTTGATTGTGTTCTAGTTATTAATGGATTTCTGCAGTTGTGCTGTAATATTTACTGATTTTTTTTCCTAAGTCTTGCTATGTTCATTACTTATTATTGGATGTGCTATGGATATTGCTGGCCATTTGTAGGTTGGGCTATGATTGCTGCTCATCTTCTCTAAGTTATGCTGTGGCTCTTGATGACCTTCTCTAGTTCAGACTGTGGTTGTTGCTGAAGTGTGTATGGCATCCATTTTTGACACATATCAGTTTAAAGTCTGTTATAACAGATGTACTCGGGTGCTCAGTGTCTACCCATTCTCTGCATGCTTGTACATCTGTTATAATTGATTTTCATAACCATAACCATCTGCGTGTGCTTGGGTTGGTCTTTATGAGGTCCATATTCAGAAGCATTTAGTCAGATAATTCTAGCCGGATAATATTTTAGTCAGCTAAAATGTGTCTGGATAAGTCAGGGGCATTCTTGGGATGTAACTGGGAAGAGCTGAGTTAGTTGGATAAGTTATCTGGCTATCTCTGGTCAGCCCATGCACTTCCCCTAAAGTTAGCCAGATAAAGGTATCTGGCTAACTTTAAGATAGCTGGATATATTTAGTGGTGCAGTGCAGATAGGTTTATCCTGTTAACTAGCCGAGCGGCTCAGCGGCTGAATATGGACCTCTATAAGGACCATATACATATATCTCAATGTGCATGGAATTATTTGGTAAAGAAGAACATGGGTAGTGAATTCCTAGTAAAATTAATTTTTTTATGATTTAAAAAAAGCCGCTAGCCTCCTTTTCAGTACAAGGCAAGTACTGGATGGACATTTAGAAGGAATTATACAAATATTGCATGTGGTAGGCTGTTCAGTGCCTGGTAGAGCAAGATATTCAGAGGGACTGTACATCTGAGGAAGTAGGCTCTGACTTGGAAGCTGGTGACTCGATAAACTGGTTAGTGTGGCATGGTAAATGGGTGGTCAAGGCTCTTTTGAGTTTCTACAGTGCACATGAAATCACAGCATCTCTGCTTCCCTTCAGCATTAATCACAGTAACAATCCCCACGCACAGAGAGGATTCACCATAGGTCAGATAATGTATAAAGGAGCTGCCTGGTCTGCTGACCCCAGCTGGGCTCTGGCTCTTAACCCCCACAGCTGGGTCCCATCGCCCACAGAGCGCTCTCCCTCTGTGGGGATTTAAGGTGGTCCAGGCATCAGAGTAAGCCCCCTCCTTCACAGTTAGTCTAAAAGGTGCTACCCGCCTCCTGTCATTTTTGGTAGTGCAAGAGATGTTGGATGCTTGGTCATCGCTGAGACACTAGAGAGCAGCTTGAGTTGTGGTATGACATGCTCCCTCCCCCTGAGAATGAGCTTCTGAGTTCTGGCAGCTGAATCAGAAAGAGAAAGAGGTCTGGCTCTCTTTCAGTCAGCCTCTCCAACAGCTGTGCGGAGCTGGGCTAAGTGGGATACCATAAAGTGTGTACAGTGCCCTAGGTGAACCCTACAGCCTCGCAACCCCCAAATTAAATGTATGCATGTTTAGCAGATTTTACACGGAAAAGACCATTTAAAGTTCAGTTTTCTGAGGTAAAAGTTTCACTTACACCAGGTTTATTATACTTGCATGCACTGTTGTGGTACCAAAAGAGACATTTGGAGCCCCTATGGTGTTAGGCCCTATTGTAAATTGCATTTGACATGGGCTTGGCCCTCAGAAAGCCTTCAGTAAACTGAGTTACAGTTTCAATATAATAAATTTCCCATACCAAATCAGCTCTGGCTGCCAACAACCCTGCCCATGAAAAGGCAATGCTGCAAATATTACAGCAGGCCCTATAACACCAATACACCTCCTGTTTGGAAAACAAAACCAGATAGGCTGCTATAGATAGGCTACACAGAACCTAGATCCCTACACAGAACGCTAACAGAATGCCTCACCTCAGTCACAAATGCAGAACATGGCTAGACCCTCACCTAACACAGAATAAAGAAACCATAAAGTATAACTAGAAATGTATAGCCAAAAGCTGAACTATTAACTGCAACAAGCCAGACTCTACATGCAGAGCAACACTGGAGAAACAGAAACATCACCATTCCTCATAAAACAATTAAATCAAGAAATAGAACAAATTAGTCATAATAGTGAAACCATACTAATAAAAAGAATAAATATTTCAAAACAGCTGCTGAATATTTTATTTATTTATTTATTTATTTATTTAAAATCTTTTCTATACCGTCGCTAAGTTATATACCATTGCAACGGTTTACAAATAGGCACATAAAATAAGGTAGGTAAGTGTGGATTATCATACATTCTAACAGGTGCCAATAAAGTTCGGTTACAATTTCATAAATAAAATCAATATTTGAGTAATGTTGGTCTTGCCCGGGTGTACTATTATGTTACTCTTTGTTTGAAGTTTTACTTTTTAGTTATAAAATTGAATAAAATAATATCATGTACTTTATGATAGTAGTGTTGTGTTCATTCTCTTCTGCATGTCTCTGTGCTTTCTCTATCCTCCTGTCTCTTTAGGAAAAGGCTTGTTTAAAGAGCCATGTTTTTAAATTTTTCTTAAAAGTTTTGAGATTATTCTGTAATCTGATCTCAGGAGGCACTGTGTTCCATAGTATGGGCCCCGCCAATGATAAGGCCCTTTCTCTTACTTGTGATAGTTTTGCTGTCCTTACTGAGGGAATTGTTAGAAGTGCTTTGTTTGCTGAGCGATGGTTTCTTTGTGGGACGTGTACTCGTAAAGCTGTGTTTAGCCAGTCTGCTTCTTTATCATATATTAGTTTATGTATGGTACATAAGGCTTTGTATTTTATCCTGTATTCGATGGGCAGCCAATGTAAGTCTGCTAGAGTTTGTTATATGGTCCCTCCTCCTTTTTCCTGTCAGTATTCTGGCTGCAGTATTTTGAAGTATTTGGAGCGGTCTTATTGATGTGTTTGGGAGTCCTAGTAAGAGTGCATTGTAGTAGTCGGTGCGGGAAAAAACAAGTGTTTGCAATACTGTTCTGAAGTGGGCAGGTGTGAGTAATGGTTTCAATCTTCTGATCATAAGTTTTGCGTAGCCTTCCCTTACTTTTATAGATATGTGTTGTTTCAGGTTGATTTCTGGGTCCATTATTACTCTAAGATTCCTTACTTTTTCAGCTAGATCAGTTTTCTGGTTATTTCTTAATGTTATTGGGGTTTGAATGATTTCAGTATGTTTTCGCTCTAGGTGTAGGAATTCAGTTTTGTCAATGTTAATAACTAGTTCCATTTGGTCTAGTAGTTGTTTTATTATGTCTAAGTACATGTTTGCTAGATTTAGTGTTTTTTCAATTGTGTCATCTATTGGTAGAATTAATTGAATGTCGTCTGCGTAAATGTAATGTATGATCCCCAGGCCTGCCAGCAGATGGCATAAGGGCAGCATATATATGTTAAAGAGGGTAGCAGACAGGGCCGAACCCTGAGGTACTCCTGTCTCAAGTTTAACTTTTTCTGATAATACATTTTTTATCTGGACTTGAAAGAACCTATTGTTGAGGTAGGATATGAACCAATTTATTGTTTTGTCACATAATCCAATTTCTTCAAGTCTTTTTAGTAGTATTTTGTGGTTTATTGTATCAAAGGCTGAGGATAAGTCTAACATTATAAGGATGTAGTGTTTACTGTTATCAAAACCTCTTAAGATGTTGTCTGTTAGTGAGAGAAGTAATGTCTCAGTGCTGTAGTGTTTTCGGAAGCCGTGTTGTGAAGGGTATAGTATGCTATTATTGTCTAGGTGTTCAGCTAGTTGTTTCTGTACTGTTTTCTCTATTAATTTAGCTATTAAGAGGATGTTTGAGACTGGGCGGTAGTTATTGAGGATTAGTGGGTCACTGTTTTTCTTTTTGATGATTGGTTTTATGATTGCCCCTTTCAGTATATCTGGCATTATTCCTTCTGTTAGGGATAGGTTTATGATATTAGCTAAAGTTGGGGATACTACATTGGTAATCTTTTTTATCTCAGCTATTGGTATTGGGTCGATTTTGTGTGGAGCTGGGTTTATATTTTTTATCATTGTTTCTACTTCTAGTTCTGATATTTCTATAAAAGAGGACCATGGGTTAACATCTCATTTGTGCATTATGATTGCTTGTTTGGTGTTTTGGGGGAGTTTGTTTCTTTAGTTTGAAATTTTGTCACTAAAAAATGTGGCTATATCATTACATTTTGTTTCAGGAAGACTTTGAGGTGATTCTTGCTTGTCGTTTGTGAGATTTGTTACTGTGGAGAATAAGGTTCTTGGGTTGTTGACAAACTTTTCTATTTTATTGCTATAGTATTCTTTTTTAGCATTAAGGATTAGTTGTTTGTAGAGAGCTAGATGTTTCCTGAAATTGGTTAGATTTTTGGTTGTTTTTTGTTTTCTCCAGCCTTTTTCTAATTTTCTGAACTTTCTTTTTGCCTCTTTTATTTTTACATTATGCTAGGGGTTATTTTGTTTTGTTTCTTTGATATGTATTGATTTGATGGGGTTTATTTCATCGGCTATCTTTTTGGCTGAGTCTAACCAGAGTTCCGTAGCTGAGCAACAATCTTTAAGTATTATATCTGTTAGTTCTTCCTCTAATTTGTCCTTTAATTCATCAGTGTTATAAGGTGGTTGATATTTAAATTCTACGGGATTATGATTTTGTATGTTCTGAGGATTGAGAATCTTGATATTGGACTGAATAAGGAGGTGGTCAGACCAAGGAATTTGGGTGTAACTAGTTGCTAGGTGTTCTAAGCAGTTGTTGTTTATGAATGTTAGATCAAGAGAGTGTCTGGCTCTGTGTGTTGATTTGTCAGTGATTAGTGAGAAACCCAATGCTGTCATGGTATCCATTAGTGTTTGGCATGTGTTAGATAGGGGATAGATGTCCATGTGGAGATTAAAATCGCCTAGCACTATGGTAGGTTTAGAGATCTTTAGATGTGTTGTAAGAAACTTGATTAGCGGTGAAATATTTAGCTCTAATAAGCTAGGAGGGCAGTATATGAGGCATATTTGTATATTGTTGGTATTGAAGATGGCAATTTCATGATATTGCGGTGGTGTTATTGGGATTAGTTTACATTGAAAAGCTTTTTCGATAATCAGTAGGAGGCCCCCCTGCGCTTATTTATTATGGGGACTGAGAAGACTTCATAATTTCTGTGTACTATTTTATTTTTTAAGACTACATCAGATTTCTTTAACCATGATTCTGTTATTGCAACAAAGTTGGGTTTATTGTCATACAGTAAGTCTGAAATGATTGGGAATTTTTTTGTGATTGATTGTGCATTTACTAAGAAAAACATTAACATTAGTAGGTTGTTTAGAGTTGTGTTGTTTGATTTGGTGGTTCTTGTTATCTCTACTAGGTTGTTATTTTTAAATGTTTTCTGTGCATCTTTTGTACTGTATTTAGTTCTGATCTCTATGTAATTCTTGTCATATTTACCTTTTTTCAGGCAGACTGATATTGGATGCTTACTCGAGACTTCTCCTTCCTTTTCCATGTTTCAGTTTGGCTGTTTTTGTTGTGTAGATTGGACAGTTGATCTTGGATTCTTTGGAGTGTGCGAAGGGGCGAACAAAGGGGCATGCCCCTTTGTTGCGCCCCTTCAGAGTGCGACGCTGGCGCGCGGCGCCTCTGGTCCTTCTTGCGATTTAAATCCCCCCTCTTGGCTGCGCTTCCGGCATCTGTGACGTCAGCAGCGTCAGCCAAGGGGGAGGAGCTCGTTGGTCTTCCGGGTTCCTCGGGCTTCGCGTTCCAGCGCTGGGCTGCAGGAGAAAAAAAGAAAAAAAGCAGGCAGAGGGAACAAAAAGGAAGAAATAAAGGTTAGTGAGCGGCAGGGCAGAGCGAGATAGGAGGGCAGAGGTAGGTAGGAGCGGGCGGGAGGGTAGAGAAGAGACAGGGAGCCTTTCGATCTTCACTCAGGCAGGTCGCAGGTCGTCCAGTCGAAGGACACACTCTGCCTCTGGTCCTTCTTGCGATTTAAAGCCCCCCTCTTGGCCGCGCTTCCGGCGTCTGTGACGTCAGCAGCGTCAGCCAAGGGGGAGGAGCTCGTTGGTCTTCCGGGTTCCTCGGGCTTCGCGTTCCAGCGCCGGGCTGCAGGAGAAAAAAAGCAGGCAGAGGGAACAAAAAGGAAGAAATAAAGGTTAGTGAGCGGCAGGGCAGAGCGAGATAGGAGGGCAGAGGTAGAGAGTAGGTAGGAGCGGGCGGGAGGGTAGAGAAGAGACAGGGAGCATCCAACTCTGAAAAACATTTTTTTTAAATTTCCAAACACCAATAAAATATTTCAAAACAGCAGACCCATTAAATAACACCCAATAATTAAACTAATAAGGATTTAAAAAAACCTCCCACTATCCATATCCAGGAAGTTTTGATTTCCAGTTGCCCTGAGATTGTCGTGATTAGTGGGAGGTAGGAGAGGGGGGTCATTGTATGCAAACGTTTTACTTTCTATATTATATACACACACAAATGTATGCTCTCTCACTCTCACATTGTCAGACACACTCACACTCCCTCTCTCACACATGCTCAATCACTCACACACATGCCTTCTCTTTTACCATGCTCACTCACACTCACTTTCACACAGGCTTAGTCACACACACACACGTTTACACATGCTTGCTTACACTCCCTCTCACATGTTCAATCATACACACACATTTTCTTTCACACATGCTCTTACATACATACTCACACACATGCTCTCTCTCTTTTGCACAAGCTCAGTCACACACGCTCTCTCTCTCTTTCACACATGCTCACTCACATTCCCTCACATATGCTTACATACACATTCTATCACACATGCTCAATAACATACACACACATATGCCCTTTCTCTTTCACACAAACTCATTCACACTGTCTCACAGATGCTCAATCACACACACAAATGCTCATTCACACATGCTCTTTTTCACATACTCTCACACATGCTCACACACAAATGCTCATTCACACATGCTCTTTCACGCAGGCTCACTCATGCTTCCTCTCATATATGTTCAATCACACACACACACAAAGTTCTCTCTTTCATAAATGCTTGCTCATACTCACTTTCACATGTTTACTCATACTCTGTCACACACATAATCATACACACGCTCTTTCTTTTTCACACATGCTCTCACAAACTTCCTTTCATACATGCTCAGTCACACACAAACACATGTTCTCTTCCACATATGCTCACTCACACTCACTCACACATGCTTACATACACACATTCTATTACACATGCGCAATCATATACACACACACACACGCCCTTTCTCTTTCACACAAACTTGTTCACACTCTCACAGATGCTCAATCACACACACATTCTTTTTTCCACATGCTCACTCACTCCCCTTCTTTCAAATGCTCAATCTCTCTCACACACACATCTCACTCATACTCCCTCTCACAAATGCTCAGTCACACGTTCTTTCATACGTGCTTGCTCACACTAAATCTCACACATGCTCAATCATACACACACCTGTTCTCTCTCTCTTTCATACATTCTCACTCGTACTTCCTGTGTTACACACATACACAAACGTGCTCAGTCACACACACATACTGCCCCCCCCCTCTCTTAACTAACTCCCCTCTGGAAGCACAAGGGCTGCAGGAGCAGCCTCCTCTTTCATACACACCCACTGGGCCAACAAGACCACTCGTTTGGACGCAGGGTTCCAAGTTGCTCTGCCTTCTGCTCCTGCTGATTTGTTCGGCAGCCCGGGCTGACCCTACTCTCCCTAGACTCCTCCTTTTGCCCATGCAGCTCTGCCTCGGCCCATGCAGCGAATGCTGCTCTCAGGTCTCCCATGTTGCCGCCAATCCCAGAACCGTGGTGCTCACAGCAGCTGCCCGGTGCCCTGAGCGTGTAACTGGTGTATTGAGGACAGAAAGATTCGGGCCTCACCCATACCTAAACTTTCGGAACACTTGTTTTTATTATGGAAGGAAATTAAATGACACTTTCCTAGGTGGCTTAGCGGCAGGGTATTCATTTTGCTCTCGGAGCAGGTGGCGTTTTGCTCAGTATCGTTGTCGTAGGTGAATCATCGTGCAGTAGGACTTCTGAACATTGTCCCGTGTATTTGGCCAGGTCTGTGCAGTACGGAAGTAAGGCTGCATGCCCTAAGGTGCCAGTACCAGTGTGCTGAATGAAACAGTGTCCGCTTTTTATTGCCCTCCTCCTCCTCAGGGAAAGGCACCTGCTGCAGGAATCGATCCCCCGGGCTCCCTGCGCTCTCGCGCGCACCTGGAGGCGGCGCGTCCTTCGCGTGCACAGAAGCGGCAGACAGGCTTGGCGCGAGCCATCCATCACCCTTATCTCGCCTTTCCTCACGCTCTCTCCGTTCATATTTCACGCCATCGATCCGATCCTCCCAATCAGCCAAGCAGATCTGGAGCAGGGGAAGGCAGCGCCAGGGAGGAGATGGATTCTGCTCATTTAACCTTCTCCCTGGCAGCCGCTCTGAGAGGCTTTAAATGGACAGGCGGCAGCTCTTCCAAACTTCTCTTTCCATGCTGCTGGTTTGCATCGCAGAGTCCTTGAAGGGCTGTTACATCTATCACCTTGCTGCGAACAGAGAGACGGGAGGTAAAAAACAAACAAACAAACCCACATAACAATTGCAACAACGGGGTCTTTCTATCTGCAGTCCTGTCTGTCCCTCCCTCTACGGTGCACGGTGCCTGCTTTTCTGGCTCTCCCTTCCTTCCTCTCACACACTCCTGCTTTCTGCCTTCAGATGTTTTTATTGAATTCACAAGTTTCCATTCCCTGCAGAGAACATGAACTCGTCCGGGAGGATAAGGTGGTCGTATTGCCCCAGGGTTTATCTAATGGTGCAGAAAGCACCTGGAAAGCGTAATGAGCCACAGGTCTGCAGGCTGCCTGGCGTTTTTGGAGTCTGTGAGATGTTCCAGCTGCAGCAGCTTCGTGTAACCGGGCCTTCTTCCATCAGGAACCCGTCTTTAGCAAGGGATGAACCTTCCAGTTACTAAGAGGGAGGCTTAGGGTCAAAGCTGGTAAAATGATTGCAAACCAAAATATCTTCTGTAATTAAGGTCACTTTCCAAATAAACATTGGAGTGAAGAACTGTGGTTGCAGTGCTAATCCACTAGGATGTGTAAAAATAAGGTCCTATTGGATATTCAGTTTATCCTTAACCTCTCCCCATTGCCCCGTCCAAATGTTCTCTATATTATTACAGAAATATAACATATGAGAATGCTCCCATCTCTGTGTACCAAAAAATATTTATGATCTTCCTGAGCACGGACTTTGGATTCTTCTACAAGTGTCCAGACTGCCCTATGAAAAATAAAATATAACATCTCAGGGAAAGCTACAGAGAACAAAATCCACGGTGAGACACGGGGGTAACCTGATGGAACAGCAGTTACTACCCTTAACAGAAACATGGGGTAACCTGCAGAGAGCGGCAGTTACTACCCTTAACAGAAACATGGGGGTAACCTGCATGGAGCGGCAGTTACTACCCTTAACAGAAACATGGGGGTAACCTGCATGGAGCGGCAGTTACTACCCTTAACAGAAACATGGGGTAACCTGCATGGAGCGGCAGTTACTACCCTTAACAGAAACATGGGGTAACCTGCATAGAGCGGCAGTTACTACCCTTAATAGAAACATGGGGGTAACCTGCACGGAGCGGCAGTTATTACCCTTAATAGAAACATGGGGGTAACCTGTATGGAGCGACATGGGGGTAACCTGCACAGAGCGGCAGTTACTACCCTTAACAGAAACATGGGGGTAACCTGCATGGAGTGGCAGTTACTACCCTTAAAGAAACATGGGGGTAGCCTGCACGGAGCGGCAGTTACTACCCTTAACAGAAACATGGGGGTAACCTGCACGGAGCGGCAGTTACTACCCTTAACAGAAACATGGGGGTAACCTGCATGGAGCGGCAGTTACTACCCTTAACAGAAACATGGGGGTAACCTGCATGGAGCGGCAGTTACTATCCTTAACAGAAACATGGGGGTAACCTGCATGGAGTGGCAGTTACTGCCCTTAACAGAAACATGGGGGTAACCTGCATGGAGTGGCAGTTACTACCCTTAACAGAACATGGAGGTAACCTGCATGGAGTGGCAGTTACTGCCCTTAACAGAAACATGGAGGTAACCTGCATGGAGTGGCAGTTACTGCCCTTAACAGAAACATGGGGGTAACCTGCACGGAGCGGCAGTTACTACTCTTAACAGAAACATGGGGGTAACCTGCATGGAGTGGCAGTTACTGCCCTTAACAGAAACATGGGGGTAACCTGCACGGAGCGGCAGTTATTACCCTTAATAGAAACATGGGGGTAACCTGCATGGAGCGACATGGGGGTAACCTGCACAGAGCGGCAGTTACTACCCTTAACAGAAACATGGGGGTAACCTGCATGGAGTGGCAGTTACTACCCTTAAAGAAACATGGGGGTAGCCTGCACGGAGCGGCAGTTACTACCCTTAACAGAAACATGGGGGTAACCTGCATGGAGTGGCAGTTACTACCCTTAACAGAAACATGGGGGTAACCTGCATGGAGCGGCAGTTACTATCCTTAACAGAAACATGGGGGTAACCTGCATGGAGTGGCAGTTACTACCCTTAACAGAACATGGAGGTAACCTGCATGGAGTGGCAGTTACTGCCCTTAACAGAAACATGGAGGTAACCTGCCTGGAGTGGCAGTTACTGCCCTTAACAGAAACATGGGGGTAACCTGCACGGAGCGGCAGGTACTATCCTTAATAGAAACATGGGGGTAACCTGCACAGAGCGGCAGTTACTATCCTTAATAGAAACATGGGGGTAACCTGCACGGAGCGGCAGTTACTACCCTTAGCAGAACATGGGGGTAACCTGCACGGTGTCGCAGTTTCTACTGTTAACGGAAACATGAGGGTAACCTGCACTGAGTGGCAGTTACTACTTTAATAGAAACATAGGGGTAACGTACGAAGTGGCAGTTACTACCGTTAATAGAAACATAGGGAGAGCCTGTACGGAGCGGCAGTTACTATCCTTAATAGAAACATGGGGGTAACCTGCACGGAGCGGCAGTTACTACCCTTAACAGAAACATGGGGGTAACCTGCATGGAGTGGCAGTTACTACCCTTAACAGAAACATGGAGGTAACCTGCATGGAATGGCAGTTACTGCCCTTAACAGAAACATGGGGGTAACCTGCACGGAGCAACAGTTACTACCATTAACATAAGGCATGGGGGTAACCTGTACAGAGCGGCAAGTACTATCCTTAATAGAAACATGGGGGTAACTTGCACTGAGCGGCAGTTACTACCCTTAACATAAGGCATGGGGGTAACCTGTACAGAGCGGCAGTTACTATCCTTAATAGAAACATGGGGGTAACCTGCACAGAGCGGCAGTTACTGCCCTTAACAGAAACATGGGGGTAACCTGCACGGAGCGGCAGTTACTACCCTTAACAGAACATGGGGGTAACCTGCACGGTGTCGCAGTTTCTACTGTTAATGGAAACATGAGGGTAACCTGCACTGAGTGGCAGTTACTACTTTAATAGAAACATAGGGGTAACGTACGAAGTGGCAGTTACTACAGTTAATAGAAACATAGGGAGAGCCTGTACGGAGCGGCAGTTACTACCCTTAACAGAAACATGGGGGTAACCTGCATGGAGTGGCAGTTACTACCCTTAAAGAAACATGGGGGTAGCCTGCACGGAGCGGCAGTTACTACCCTTAACAGAAACATGGGGGTAACCTGCATGGAGCGGCAGTTA
Source organism: Rhinatrema bivittatum (assembly GCF_901001135.1). Lineage (NCBI taxonomy): Eukaryota > Metazoa > Chordata > Amphibia > Gymnophiona > Rhinatrematidae > Rhinatrema > Rhinatrema bivittatum. The sequence continues at coordinate 136,303 of NW_021820752.1, read as the reverse complement.
CTACCCTTAACAGAAACATGGGGGTAACCTGCATGGAGCGGCAGTTACTATCCTTAACAGAAACATGGGGGTAACCTGCATGGAGTGGCAGTTACTGCCCTTAACAGAAACATGGGGGTAACCTGCATGGAGTGGCAGTTACTACCCTTAACAGAACATGGAGGTAACCTGCATGGAGTGGCAGTTACTGCCCTTAACAGAAACATGGAGGTAACCTGCCTGGAGTGGCAGTTACTGCCCTTAACAGAAACATGGGGGTAACCTGCACGGAGCGGCAGGTACTATCCTTAATAGAAACATGGGGGTAACCTGCACAGAGCGGCAGTTACTATCCTTAATAGAAACATGGGGGTAACCTGCACAGAGCGGCAGTTACTACCCTTAGCAGAACATGGGGGTAACCTGCACGGTGTCGCAGTTTCTACTTTAATAGAAACATAGGGGTAACGTACGAAGTGGCAGTTACTACCGTTAATAGAAACATAGGGAGAGCCTGTACGGAGCGGCAGTTACTATCCTTAATAGAAACATGGGGGTAACCTGCGCGGAGCGGCAGTTACTACCCTTAACAGAAACATGGGGGTAACCTGCATGGAGTGGCAGTTACTACCCTTAACAGAAACATGGAGGTAACCTGCATGGAATGGCAGTTACTGCCCTTAACAGAAACATGGGGGTAACCTGCACGGAGCAACAGTTACTACCATTAACATAAGGCATGGGGGTAACCTGTACAGAGCGGCAAGTACTATCCTTAATAGAAACATGGGGGTAACTTGCACTGAGCGGCAGTTACTACCCTTAACATAAGGCATGGGGGTAACCTGTACAGAGCGGCAGTTACTATCCTTAATAGAAACATGGGGGTAACCTGCACAGAGCGGCAGTTACTGCCCTTAACAGAAACATGGGGGTAACCTGCACGGAGCGGCAGTTACTACCCTTAACAGAACATGGGGGTAACCTGCACGGTGTCGCAGTTTCTACTGTTAATGGAAACATGAGGGTAACCTGCACTGAGTGGCAGTTACTACTTTAATAGAAACATAGGGGTAACGTACGAAGTGGCAGTTACTACAGTTAATAGAAACATAGGGAGAGCCTGTACGGAGCGGCAGTTACTATCCTTAATAGAAACATGGGGGTAACCTGCACGGAGCGGCAGTTACTACCCTTAACAGAAACATGGGGGTAACCTGCATGGAGTGGCAGTTACTACCCTTAACAGAAACATGGAGGTAACCTGCATGGAATGGCAGTTACTGCCCTTAACAGAAACATGGGGGTAACCTGCACGGAGCAACAGTTACTACCATTAACATAAGGCATGGGGGTAACCTGTACAGAGCGGCAAGTACTATCCTTAATAGAAACATGGGGGTAACTTGCACTGAGCGGCAGTTACTACCCTTAACATAAGGCATGGGGGTAACCTGTACAGAGCGGCAGTTACTATCCTTAATAGAAACATGGGGGTAACCTGCACAGAGCGGCAGTTACTGCCCTTAACAGAAACATGGGGGTAACCTGCACGGAGCGGCAGTTACTACCCTTAACAGAACATGGGGGTAACCTGCACGGTTTCGCAGTTTCTACTGTTAATGGAAACATGAGGGTAACCTGCACTGAGTGGCAGTTACTACTTTAATAGAAACATAGGGGTAACGTACGAAGTGGCAGTTACTACAGTTAATAGAAACATAGGGAGAGCCTGTACGGAGCGGCAGTTACTATCCTTAATAGAAACATGGGGGTAACTTGCACGGAGTGGCAGTTACTACCCTTAACAGAAACATGGGGGTAACTTGTATGGAGCGGCAGTTATAACCCTTAATAGAAACATGGGGGTAACCTGCACGGTACGGAAGTTACTACCCTTAACAGAAACATGGGGGGAACTTGTACGGAGCAGCAGTTACTACCATTAACATAAGGCATGGGGGTAACCTGTACAGAGCGGCAAGTACTATCCTTAATAGAAACATGGGGGTAACTTGCACTGAGCGGCAGTTACTACCCTTAACATAAGGCATGGGGGTAACCTGTACAGAGCGGCAGGTACTATCCTTAATAGAAACATGGGGGTAACCTGCATAGAGCGGCAGTTACTATCCTTAATAGAAACATGGGGGTAACTTGCACTGAGCAGCAGTTACTACCCTTAACATAAGGCATGGGGGTAACCTGCACAGAGCGGCAGGTACTATCCTTAATAGAAACATGGGGGTAACCTGCATGGAGCAGCAGTTATTACCCTTAATAGAAACGTGGGGGTAACTTGTACTGAGCGGCAGTTACTACCCTTAACATAAGGCATGGGGGTAACCTGCACGGAGTGGCCGTTACTACCCTTAAAAGAAACATGGGGGTAACCTGCACGGAGTGGCAGTTACGACCCTTAATAGAAACATGGGGGTAACCTGCACTGAGCGGCAGGTACTATCATTATGAATTTGCTGGGCAGACTGGATGGACCATTTGGCTGACTATGTTGCAGTGTTAGTATGTGTGTTATGATTATGGTGCAGTGTTAGTATGTGGGTTATGACTATGGTGCAGTGTTAGTATGTGTGTTATGATTATGGTGCAGTGTTATTATGTGTGCTATGACTGTGGTGCAGTGTTAGTATGTGGGTTATGACTATGGTGCAGTGTTAGTATGTGTGCTATGACTATGGTGCAGTGTTAGTATGTGTGCTATGACTGTGGTGCAGTGTTAGTATGTGTGCTATGACTATGGTGCAGTGTTAGTATGTGTGTTATGATTATGGTGCAGTGTTAGTATGTGTGCTATGACTATGGTGCAGTGTTAGTATGTGTGTTATGACTATGTTGCAGTGTTAGTATGTGTGTTATGACTATGGTGCAGTGTTTTTATGTGTTTTATGACTGTGGTGCAGTGTTAGTACGTGGGTTATGACTGTTGGGCAGTGTTAGTACGTGGGTTATGACTATGGTGCAGTGTTAGTACATGTGTTATGACTATGGTGCAGTGTTAGTATGTGTGCTATGACTTGCTCCATTGCAGAAGCTCCTTGTAGTGGTCTCTGTTTTCTGTCCCTCGACGGCCTCCAGTAAGTGCATTCTGCAAACACTGCTAGGACCCCCGAGCCCCTTTAAAGCATGCAGGCACTTCATCATAAGCTTTAATATATCTCTGGCACGTTTTATTTTAATGGAGAGCAGTTTTCCCGGGTATTGTACAGGGCTATTTAAATCTTTCAGAAGTTATTCTTCATGTTTATCACTTGGAAGGTCACAGGATGACTTTCTTCACCGGGTCACGAGATATGCGTGCAGCTAACCCCACTTTTGTCTCTGCTCCCTCGAGGTTTGCAGGGGGCTCTTCTAAAAGGTTTGCAATGTTCATAGTGTCAGATCCTCCGCACTCCGGTGGCGAGCCTGGGCGTTTAGGCAGTTTTTACATGCGCACGCACTCTTTTACCCCATTTGGCTGCCCATACAAATAACGGGTGCAGAGTAAGCAGAACCGCAGGCAGCCCCGCAGCCGGGTCGGTCTGGCAGGCGGGACGCACAGGAGTAACTGCTGGTGGAACCTTATTGGAAGTCGTGGGCTCTTGCAGCCAGGAGCGGGGTCGGGCGTGAGTAGCACTCGTTGCTTGTTGACCTTGAGCGGCTTCTGAGCTAATACGCAACCCCTTCATGAGTGCGAGATGCTGCAGTTTGCTAAGCCGAGCACCTGAAACAGCTTCCTTACAATGCTCCTTCTTATCTGCTAGGATGAGAAGCTCTCAGCTGACTCGCTTTTTTGGAAGATGGAAGGCAACTATTTGAACTTAGCTGACTGTTTTGTACCCTTAAATCAAAAGTGTTAATACAGTCCAGCAGACAATGAAGATGTCGTTTTTATTTGCATGAAAAATGAGCGCACTGAGAGCTTTCAGCTGCGGGGCGCGCTGGTTGTCTTGCTGTATTGCTAGGCTGGAGTAGATAGCAGGAGAGTTCTGCAGCAAGCATTTTCCATGGCTCCTCTCCTAGGACATTGGATCCCATTTTGCACACGTTGTAACCTCCCTAACATTTTCATGAGGTGGGATGCAGCAGTCAGGGCCAGTGCAAGGGTATCAGGCGCCCTCGGCGAAACTGACAGCCTGCCGCCCCCTCCCCCCCCAGTCACACGCACTGCACACACAATTAAAAATGATGCATTTATAATAATAATTTACATGAACAAGAACATTTAACTAGAGTCTTGTGAGGGAAAACTATCACTTACAACCTGTGTATTATACTCGTATGGGGTGGAGTAAAACCCTGCAAAAAAGTGAAAAAGACCCTTGGGATTGGTGTTGGGTTTATTGCAATGTGAGCTGGGTGTGGGCTTGGTCCTCGGAAAGCCACATGTAAACTGGATTACAATTTCAATATAGTAAATCTCCAATAACTGCCAGCACTCAAACACTAACAGCCCTACCTATGAAAAGGAAACACTGCGATTATTACACCAGACCCTAGAACACCAGTACACCTACTATTAGGAAAACAGAGAAAGCCAAGCTGCTACAGATCCCTACACAGGACCTGCACACTAGCAGAATACGTCAGCTCAGTCACACATGCAAAATACAAACAGACCCTCTCAAAAATACAGAATAAAGTAACCATAAAGTATTAATACAAACGTTCAGGCAAAAACTGAACTGTTAACCGCAAAGGCCAGACTATTGTACAGTGCAACAATGGAAAAAGAGAACTATTACAATTCCTCAGAAAGCATCAAAATCAGTAAATATAAATCATCAATCGAAGTAAAACCATACTGATAAAAAGAATATTTCAAAACAGCTGACAAATAGAATAACATCTAATAATTGAAAACTTGTATAAATTTTCCAAGGACCAATAAAACATTTCAAACACCATCCAATACTTAAATCTTAAAAAGGATAAAAAATCCCTGGTTGTTCATACCTGAAATCTTTTGATTGTCATGGATTAGCAGGGGAGAGGTGAGGGTTTATTCCTCACAATCTCTCTCTCTCATATATACACACACATGCTCAATCATAGAACATGCTCTCACACACACAGACACGCTCTCAGACACACACATTACAAACATGCTTTCACAGACACACACATGATCTCACAGACACACACACACACAGACATGCTCTCTCACACACACACAGAGATGCTCTCATACACACACACACACACACACACACACACACACACACATGCTTTCACAGACCAGAGAAACACACATACAGACATGCTCTCACTGATTCACTTCCTCCCCTCTCCCCTTATCATTTTGGGTGACCAAAATGATAAGGGGAATGGAACAGCTCCCCTATGAGGAAAGACTAAAGAGGTTAGGACTTTTCAGCTTGGAGAAGAGACGGCTGAGGGGGGATATGATAGAGGTGTTTAAAATCATGAGAGGTCTAGAACGAGTAGATGTGAATCGGTTATTTACTCTTTTAGACAATAGAAGGACTAGGGGGCATTCCATGAAGTTAGCATGGGGCACATTTAAAACAAATCGGAGAAAATTCTTTTTCACTCAGTGCACAATTAAACTCTGGAATTTGTTGCCAGAGGATGTGGTTAGTGCAGTTGGTATAGCTGTGTTTAAAAAAGGATTGGATAAGTACTTGGAGGAGAAGTCCATTACCTGCTATTAAGTTCACTTAGAGAATAGCCACTGCCATTAGCAATGGTAACATGGAATAGACTTAGTTTTTGGGAACTTGCCAGGTTCTTATGGCCTGGATTGGCCTCTGTTGGAAACAGGATGCTGGGCTTGATGGACCCTTGGTCTGACCCAGTATGGCATGTTCTTATGTTCTTACAGTGGCAGCCTCCTCTTTCAGCCCCCACGGCAGGGGGACTCTTCATTTTTCTTGAGGCCACGGGAGCTGATGTTACTCTGTTTCCTGCGGGGGGAGGGTGCGCTGTAGCTTTTCCTAGAGCACTTGATGCCTCTTCCTGCGATGGCCAGGGGATGAGCTCTTCTTTTTCCTGCATGGCCTCTTCTTCTTCCCGCCCACTTGGGACCCACCACTTCCTCTTCCGGGTCACGTGAGCAGGAAGAAGGAGAAGTCATGCCGTCGCCACCCCCAGACTGGTGGCGCCCTAGGCATCCGCCGAGCTTCCACCGGCCCAGGCAGCAGTACAGGGAGGCAGCCAAATATTTAGTGGGATTCATAATCACCAGATCAGATACTTACAGCTCTGCAAATCTTCCCCTTAGGCTTGCAGAAATATCTAAGAACAAATAATAGCAGCTGCATCAGAAGCTTTGGGCAAATAGTAGTCCAAACGCTTTATTGAGGAAATTCCAGTTTGTAGGTTTAGACTCAACCTGGGTCTCCTTCAAGGATTTTATTCAAGGAAAGTTCCGTGTCGAAATGGACTCTGATAAATAATTCAGCTTGCCCATCTCATTCACGGACAGGTCCCGCCGAGAATTCGGACACTTTCCTTCTGACACGTGGTCAGCTAGAACTGGCATGGCATCCTCTTCTCCCGTCCGTGCACATGGCGACAGCACACTCGCTTATTTATACCTGATAATAAGAAAATCAAAACATTGTTTTTATTTATTTAAACAGTTTTATATACCGACAACCGTTTGCACATCGTGTCGGTTTACATGTAACTTAAAACCAATGTATATGTAGGCATTGCCTTTACAAGGAACAGAGAACAATAGAACGCAGTAACACAGCAAAAACTAGATAAATTAGAAGGAGGGATTCAACTGGGAGTGACATAAGTTGGGGGCGGGGAAGGAGTAAAACAATGACACAAAGTTTAGCGAAACGTTCCTTATATACAAGGCTCAGCTGGTTCTTGTTTAGGGCAGAGAAGACGGGAGAGGAGGGCTAAAGGGGGCAAGTGTTAGATGTGGGTCCTAGAGGGGGAGGGTTAGTAAGTGATGATGAAGGGGGGTAGGCTTGGAGGAAGAGCCAGGAAGAGCCTGGTTTCTAAAAATCTCCATTTTTAGAAACCAGGTTATATTACCGGTTTCTAAAAATGGAGATTTTAAAAATATGAAAAAACTTTAAAAAAAATTGTCCTTGCAGAGTAACCGATGATTATAACAATCTGTGACGGTGCGAAGACTTACCTGTGACTGCACATTTACATGATTGGCAATCAGGGCTAACGAAGTAAAGCCCGCCATTTGTTTATGAGGTTTTCTCTGCATATAGGATATAAGACTACACGGTAACAGCTATTCTTTATTGAATTGAATATGATGTTGTTTTGAATTTAGTGCATAAGGATACATCATATATATATATACAGTTGTTTATTGTATCATTGATAGGGGGTGGCATTTTTTCCCCCCACTACCAAGAGAAAAGGACCTGCAATCCAATGGCCACCAGCAGAGCTTATCCCATGGTGGCTGAAGGAGCAGAGGGCCTGGTGGCTGAAGAAAAGGCCAGTTAGAGAGGGGGTGGCCCTGAGCTTGTGTGAGCATATACGTATATGTGTGTTGGGGGGGAGCTAGCCTGCTTGTGGGAGAGAATGTGTGTGTATGAGAGAGCCTGCATATGTGTATATATATGTGTGTATGAGAGAGCAAGCCTGTGTGTATGTGTGTGTGGGAGAGAGTCTGCATTTATAAGAGAAAGTGTGAGAGAGAGCCTACATGTGTGTATTTTGAGGAGAGAGCCTGTGTGTATTTGTGTGAGCCTATGTGTGTGAGTGAGAGGAAGTATGTGTGTGAGTGTGTGAGAGAGGGGAGCGTATGTGTGTGTGTATATATATATATATATAAGAGAGAGAAAGGAGAAAAATCTGTGCACCCCACTCCTAATCCATGGCAATCTCAGGGTGACTGGAAATCAAAACTTCCCAGGTATGCAAAGTGTGAAATTTTTTTATCCTTAATGAGGTCAATATTCAAAGCACATTCAACACTATTTAGCCAGATAAGTGAGACTTATGCGGATAAATAGCTGCCACTGAATTTGCACCCACGTTCAGCAGCTTAGCCGTATAAGTCCCTTAATGACTAAAAAGTCAACCTCACAGGTTGTGGACAGGCAGTGAGCAGATCGGGGTGGACTGAATTAGCTGTACAATTCATGTGGCTAACTGCTGATATTCATACTTAGCCGCATAAGTTGTACAGCTAAGCTAGACGTGCCATAGAGAAGGTCTAACCTTAACAAGTTAGACTTATCTGGCTAAACACTCTGTTATAAGTTCTGACCGGCTAAGGGCCAGATTCATTAAGGCTTTTCTCCTGTTTTGTATGTATGGAAAAACCCTTAGTGACTCATTTAAGTTACTTAACAGGACAGTTTTCAGTATTGACCCCATTAGTTTTATTTTTTTGATGCTATTTGATGTATCTGATGCTTTGAAATATTTTGTTGGGATTTGGGAAATTGTATATTGATCTTTTGGTCATCAGCTGGTTTTGAAATATTCTTTTTATTAGTATTTTTTGTACTATTATTATGTTTTTGTTATATTATATCTTTTTTTATTTTATTGTTTGATGTTTGAGGAATGGTGATGTTTCTGTTTTTCCATTGCTATACTTTATGCTGGATCTGGCTTGTTGTGGTTTCCTGTTCAGTTTTTCTCTGTATATTTCTGTCTGTAGTTATGGTTGCTTTATTCCTTATTTGTTGAGGGTCTCTTTGGGTGACTGAGGTGAAATATTCTCCTGTTAGGAGGTGTATTGGTGTTTTAGGGTTGCCTTTTCTTAGATGGGTTGATACTGTTTGAGTGCTGGCAGTTAGTGCTGTTTTGGTATGAGAGGTTTATTATATTGTAATAGTAATTACATTTACTCGTGGCTTTCTGAGGGTCAGGTAGACACCCAAAATATGTTACAATAGGCCTAATGCCATATGAGTTCCAGGTGTCTTTTCTGCGGGGATTTCTGGTTGATATCCCAGCTCTGCATGTAAATACAATGTAAGTGATATTTTTACCTCAGGAGTGTACTTTGTTCATGAAATCTATTATAAAGGTATAATTCTTAGCTGTGTGTGGAGAGGGGGAGGGTGCAAGGCTGCAAGGTTCACCTAGGCCAGCAAGGTTCACCCTTGCACCAGCTGTGTGTCCCAGAGGAGGGGCGGAGACCTGGGGCTAGGAGGGGTCAGATTTTAAAGTTTGCATCACTGGAGGGAGCTGGGCCTGGGACAGGGCAGGGAAGTGGGGCAGTACAGTAACTTTTGCACAAGGCAGCAGAGAAGCTAGCGTCGGCCCTGCTCGAAAAAACCCCACTGTAACTGCAAGGTTAACAGCTTGCTACACATGCCAGCTGCTGTTTTATTCTTTTTAATAGGCAAATAGTCCATACCTCTTCAGGTGCTCTAAGACGTTTCTTCCCAGGTATTGGGAGAAGACGTTGCCATGGGAAGATCATCAGATTATAAGAAGAGGGATTCAGGCACCTCCAGGCGACGTCCTCTGTGCTTCTGGGCCTGCTGGTATCTGGCCATCCTTCTGTTGGCTGGCGGACAAAGCCTTTAGCAAACTGACTGCTAATAAAGACAAAACGTTGATTCAGTGTGTGCGCTGGGAGTGGCCAGTTTCCAATGGTCACTCTCCGTCTACCTTGGGCCTCTCTCCCAGGGCTGGCTCTAGGCAAACCGGCACCCTGTGTGGAAACCTTCCTTAATTTGGTTACTGGCAGCTCTGCCTTGCAATGCCTCTTTAGGTGGTGGCAGTGATTCCAGCACGAAATCCTCTTCTCTCTCTCTCTCTCTCTCTTCTATCCCCTTGTTTTCCCTCCACCCTTGCCCAGCACCATTATCTTCATGACCCCCCCCCCCTCTCTTTTTCCCTCTGCCTACAGGGGGGAGGGAGAGCCGCCTCCTCAAACAAGACGCCCCATGCAGCCGCGCAGGTCGCACACCCCAAAAGCCAGCCTTGCCCTCTCGTCATTCTGCAGAGAAATGCATCCGGGCCTAGGAGTGGTAGAGACAGATGTGAGGCCCGTGTGCCAGGGGGAAAACAAAATCTCTGTGAAGTCTGCTCAAGCATATTATGTCCTGGGCATCCCAATCAAATCGAGTGAACGCTAAACAACATCAGGCTTGTTAGCTTTGAATCATAGAAGAAGATTGTAAATCTAGGCAGAAAAAGAATCAGCAGCTATGGTGCACAGGGAACCCGTGTAATAAACGGAATTAGACCAGTTTCACTATTTAATATGAAAAGCGCATCCACCTAGGATTATATCTCAGAGTCCCCAAGCCGGCTGGGTCAGAAAGAAGCCAAATGTGGCAGGATGCCAGCAGGAGACGCGGACTCACATTTTCGGGCCTTGCAAGTTATCGGCTGACTTTACCTCCGGCACCACTGGCGGCCTGAAGTGGGGGTCAGTGCTGCCCGATAAACTGTTTTCACTGCATTCGCTGAAGTCTGCTTTAGCTGCTCCTGGACGGAACCGAAGAAGACCCGGCAGGGAGGAGGGGGTGTGGCCCAGAATCTTCCCTGGGCTGTCCCACTTGTCTGTGAGGGGGGAGATCTAATACAGGAGGTGCAGGCGTTGCCTCCGAGAGAGCCATCAGATTAATGGGGAGAGGCCATGAGCAGCTGTGTACAGCTGGGTGTCCCATGGCAATCTGCGGCTTATCAGTAGCCGACCCTAGGTCGACTTGATCTGAGAGTTTGACGAACGCCTGCTGATCAGCATTAATTCCTGTGACAGTGCAGAGGCAGTAGCAATGGTGACAAGGCCAGGAACCGTAATCTTCAGCAGATGGGCCTCCGCCTTACTGCTCCCATGAATTACGGCCACCTGTGGCGTCCGTAATGAAAGATCCTGTGGCTGCAGAGGCACCGTCACATCCTAAAGCAGTAGGGGCTTCGTGTCCTCTGCTAACTTTATTGCATTAGCATCAAATCCAGACCCCAAGCTGCTCACATTCAACTTTGCTCGGCCAGATGGACTAAAATTGCACAGAAAGGGCTGAAAGAAACGTAGACAAAATCTCAGAGAAGATAAAACTAAAGCAAAGGACCTCGCTGTACAAAGAGACTTGCTGTCAGTAGCGTGACCACATAGCACTATCCTGTAGTGCTCCTGGATGCATGCAGCGCTGCACAGACACACAGAAAAGACAGTCCTGAAGCTTCAAGTCTTTAATTCCCGGGTCAAAGTATTCTGGGTGTTTTACTCCTCTCCTCCTGCCAGGAAAAGCAAAACTGCACATTCCAGGACGTCTGGAGCGGTGTCCCTAGATCCGGTGAACATCCGTCTGTACCTAGGGCGGCCCTTCCACAGTCCTCGTTCCAGCTGGGAATGGAGTGTACAATTTCCAGCCTCCAAACCCAAGGCTGCTTGCGCCTGTGAAGCCACAGTGCTATAGAAATGCACTCTTACTTTTCTCTCGTTATTTTCCTTCCCTTATTGCCAATCCCACCCCGGGTGTTTTTACCTTTCTGGGTTCCACAGCTGCCACCAAATCTCAGCACTGTAACCTCGTGGCTCCAGACTCACCACCAGGACAGCTGAGCGCTGGGCGTGGCCTCCAGGCTCTCCCTGCCGTACAGCCTGCTTAGATTTCACGTGGGAGGAGGAGGAAGTGCAGAAATACCCAGAGGCTGCAGGCCGCCTGGGAATTACAGCTCAGTAAAGGGACGGGCCACGTCCTGGCCGCCTCTCCTCCGGGCCAAGATAGGGAAAGCTCCTCACCCACACCTCGTTTGTCCACTTGAATTTGAAGGAACATTAGTTTGGTGAATGAAACGAGGGGGCCCTTAGGATGCCGCACTGTATCCCAGAGCACCCGCCCTCACTTTTTTTCATGGCCGCACGTTTCCATTTTCCCTCGTCACTCTCCAGGGTTATTCACTAAAGCAGAGTAAGACGCGGCCCCGTCAGAAATCACGGCAGTTACCACGCACGTTCAGCCACGCTGCTGCTCACCGCACTTTAGTGCAGAGCCCTCCAACAGGCCCATGCAGTGCCGCGCTCTCAGGCTAGCGCACAGGTTTAACCCATGGTGGGACGCGCGTGGTTCCAATAAGGGGATCGGCGCGTCCACAACGCACGTCCTAACCAGGGCGTAGCTAATAGCGCCGTAAATGCCATGCCGATGACGCTATAAGTTATTACCCCCCCCGATGTAAAAAATAATCCTGCGCCCGACGTGCACATTTCAACCCTCAAAAATTAACACGTTTAAGACTTCAGGAGCCCCAAAGGTTGAACAGAAAAGCAGAAAATACTGCTTTTTCTCTGATTCCTCCGACTTAATACGGTGGCTGTATTAAGTTGGAGGAACCAGAGAAACAGCAACACGAAGAGAAATTTCCCAGCGTCCATTTTCCCAAACGCGTGGCTGTGCACTGGTAAAACTGAACGTCCGTTTCCTGACCCAGGCCCAGGCACTTCTCCTGGGCGCCCGATGCAGAGTTTCCTGTAGCGCCTCCTTTTTAACGCAGCGGCTCATTCGCCTGCCGCATTGCGTGCCCGGGAGAGGTGGCTGCAGGTTGACAGGCTCCCCTGGTCCCACGTTAGAGCATGGTACTGCCTCCTGCCACGAAAAGCAAAACTGCACATTCCAGGACGTCTGGAGCGGTGTCCCTAGATCCGGTGAACATCTGTCTGTACCTAGGGCGGCCTTCCACAGTCCTCGTTCCAGCTGGGAATGGAGTGCACAATTTACAGCCTGTGAAGCCACAGTGCTATAGAAATGCATTTGGGAAAATGGACGCTGGGAAATTTCTTTTCATGTTGCTGCTTCTCTGGTTCCCCCAAGCACAACAGGTAAGACAGGGGGAGCAATTTCCCTCTTGGAAAATCGGCCCACGGAGAGCAGCATTATCATAGGCACTGTTTAGTATTTATTTGCAACCTTTCAGGTGAATTTTCAAAATGTTATGCGCATACAGATTATCCTGTACACAGAGAAGAAGCCTCTGCTTGCACACTCCGTACTCTAGAAAGGAAGAAATGCAGGCGCATTTTCACGTTTGCGCACACTTATATGCGTGCACTCTAGGGGTGCGCTGGGACGGGGCCAACACACACGTGAGCTGCCACTGTAAAAGACACACACGAACATTTGCCGATATACTTGCCTAATTTTCCCCCAGCCAATTATCAGGCACGAGTGATATTAAAGGTGTTTATTGTGTACGGCTGACTGGGTGGGAGAGCTGGGTGAACTGGGAGGAATTCAGGCTGAAGAACCAGAAGGATCTCGGTGACCTGCGCGAGCTAGTGGACTGATTCGTACACTGCTTAATTTCACTTAGGCATGCGTTTTAAAACTGGCTGACTTGTGCGCATAAAATGGGAGTTAACACGTGTAAGTCCGACGTTACCTTTGCGTGTAAAACGTACTCATGTATATTATAAAATAGGTAGGAAGAGTACAAGCATTCAGTACATTGATTTTCCTCGGGTAAGCATTCATACGCACATATGTTTCAGGGTAAAGATACGCGTATTTTATAATGGGTGTACATGTGATACATGCGGGTTATAAATACTATGGTAAAACTACGCATGGCCAGGTATGCACGCGTATATGATATGCTGTCGCCTCTGTTGTTTGAAAGTTATCCTCCCTGTGTGCGCTGTTAAAATGTCTTTAAATTGGTTTTAAGAAGATGTAGGCGGATGATATACAGTTTGACTTGCTGTGTAACGAGGATGGAAGCAGCCCTCTTATAAAACAGCCAGCAAACCGTCTCTGTTCTGTAAATACACGGCTGTCAGACCATGGTCTGCTGCTTAACTTACAAAAGGTTTTTTCCTCTGGATAGGAAAGGATCCCCCATTAGTGGATAGAGCGTGCTTGCCCCCAGTTAATTTGCAAATTCTGACTGTTGCAGGAGCCCGAGATCTTGGTTTTAGCTTGGATTCAAACCGCAGATCAGAAATCTGGCCAGGCTGGCTTTCTGTAAGCTATGGGTACTGGAGATGCGTGGTCCAGGCCGGTGTGCCCTGTAAACGTCACCGGTGCCTGCTGCTCAGACCCAGGCCGGCCCCGGGGCTCGGCTCTGCTCCAGCGGTGGGAGCTCCTGTCTGAAAACGCGCGTCTGCATACATGCGTGCGTCCCCTTCCTAGTCGTAGCACGGAGAGCTGGGTCCTTACCTTGCGCGGCGCACACATCTTCCCTGCCTCTCAGCTCTTCAGGCCCCGTGCTGAGCCTTCACTGAGCTCGGGATGCCACTCACTTTGAATGCGGCGAGCAGCCACATGTGGCAGCCAAAGTAACTAACCGAGGCGGCTGCCCTCGCCGGACCAACCTCGCCTTCCTCCTGCAGGAGCCGGGGCAGCGCCACCAGCTCACGAGTTTGTTCGACCTTTATCTTTCTTTGAAAGAGACGCTGGTGGGGCTTTCAGTGTTTCCCGAGCTCCTCTTTTGCCCATTCGAGTCCTTTCCATGTCTATTTTGCCTGCCCTGTGCAGGTTTGCGAGCCACCCCAACGTTATTCGTAATGCAGGCGTGCCTTGGGCTTGCAAAGGTTGGTCCAGGCTATGGCATTGCCGGTGACTGATTCTGGCAATCCATTGCTTATAAGGGCCCCAAAGAACTGGTTGCGTTCGTTACAGCCAGCGCAGAACGCGGCCGCCAGACTGATCCCAGACGTTGCCCGCTGGAGGAGCCTTTGCCCTTGCTTGGTTACCCGGGCAGCGCCACCTCCTGGAGGGATGCGTCGTTTAGTGGGGACGATTATTACCAGCTTATGTTCCAGATTCATCCTGAAGATCCAGGGTGATCCCGGATGCACGGAAACGGGGCTCAGGTCAGTAGCTGTGGCCCGATCTTCTGCCCACCGAACCTGGCTCTCAGACTTTTGAAAATAAAGAGAGGCCGGCAGTACTTTTTGGACGGGCGCTGGGTAGGCCGATAAAGTAATGTAGAGGGGGGAGGGCTGTATAAGCAGATCGTATTTATTTTAAGAGCATTTTTTTTGTATGCACTTCTTCTCGATGTGAATTTGCAGCCCGCATTGTATTTGCTGCTGGATTTTGAGGAATGTGATGGCTAAACAAATAAACTGTGCTGGAGAATCCTTTGAGCGTATTTAAGAAAAGGCAGAATATAAATTAAAAAAAATAAAAATGTACTCCACAAACACACTTTGCCTCTTGTTATCCAAAACTAATAACTAATTTGTCTCCAACCGGATGCTAATTATCAGATTAAAGGGCATTTAAAGGACTTGCTAGCGTTTTTATTGATTCCCACTGATCACTCATTTGTTAAGTCATAAATAGATTATTCCATTCATCCAGAAAGCAACCACTGTGCTCACCTGCAGGAGGGCAAATACGTAGTCCATCCGCAGCCAGAGAGTATGCGCATAGGTGGGAATGAGAGCCCTTCTGAAAGAGGAAAGACACCTGCTCCAGGGGTTAGAGGACGGACGGACGGACGGACGGCTCGTGGCCGTGCTGTGTGCAGGTGGGAATGAGAGCCCTTCTGAAAGAGGAAAGACACCTGCTCCAGGGGTTAGAGGACGGACGGACGGACGGACGGCTTGTGGCCGTGCTGTGTGCAGGTGGGAGTGAGAGCCCTTCTGAAAGAGGAAAGACACCTGCTCCAGGGGTTAGAGGACGGACGGCTCGTGGCCGTGCTGTGTGCAGGTGGGAGTGAGAGCCCTTCTGAAAGAGGAAAGACACCTGCTCCAGGGGTTAGAGGACGGACGGACGGACGGCTCGTGGCCGTGCTGTGTGCAGGTGGGAGTGAGAGCCCTTCTGAAAGAGGAAAGACACCTGCTCCAGGGGTTAGAGGACGGACGGACGGACGGACGGCTCGTGGCCGTGCTGTGTGCAGGTGGGAGTGAGAGCCCTTCTGAAAGAGGAAAGACACCTGCTCCAGGGGTTAGAGGACAGACGGATGGACGGCTTGTGGCCGTACTGTGTGCAGGTGGGAATGAGAGCCCTTCTGAAAGAGGAAAGACACCTGCTCCAGGGGTTAGAGGACGGACGGACGGCTTGTGGCCGTACTATGTGCAGGTGGGAATGAGAGCCCTTCTGAAAGAAGGAAAGACACCTGCTCCAGGGGTTAGAGGACAGACGGATGGACGGCTTGTGGCCGTACTATGTGCAGGTGGGAATGAGAGCCCTTCTGAAAGAGGAAAGACACCTGCTCCAGGGGTTAGAGGACGGACGGACGGCTTGTGGCCGTACTATGTGCAGGTGGGAGTGAGAGCCCTTCTGAAAGAGGAAAGACACCTGCTCCAGGGGTTAGAGGACAGACGGATGGACGGCTTGTGGCCGTACTATGTGCAGGTGGGAATGAGAGCCCTTCTGAAAGAGGAAAGACACCTGCTCCAGGGGTTAGAGGACGGACGGACGGCTTGTGGCCGTACTATGTGCAGGTGGGAGTGAGAGCCCTTCTGAAAGAGGAAAGACACCTGCTCCAGGGGTTAGAGGACGGACGGACGGACGGACGGCTCGTGGCCGTGCTGTGTGCAGGTGGGAGTGAGAGCCCTTCTGAAAGAGGAAAGACACCTGCTCCAGGGGTTAGAGGACGGACGGACGGACGGATGGACGGCTTGTGGCCGTACTGTGTGCAGGTGGGAATGAGAGCCCTTCTGAAAGAGGAAAGACACCTGCTCCAGGGGTTAGAGGACGGACGGACGGCTTGTGGCCGTACTATGTGCAGGTGGGAATGAGAGCCCTTCTGAAAGAAGGAAAGACACCTGCTCCAGGGGTTAGAGCAGTGGTCCCCAACCCTGTCCTGGGGGCCCACTAGCCAGTCGGGTTTTCAGGCTAGCCACAATGAATATGCATGAGAAAAAATTTGCATGCACTGCCTCCATGTTAGCAAGGATTTTCCTGGCTCCCAGAGGTGGGGAAACCTCTCTTACTAATTCCACCACCTTCATCCATTATTAGTTCTTCTTAGAGAGATTTAGGGCAGGGCAGGAGGATTTCTGTTTCCATTTTATTTTTTTCCCTTTCAGGTTTTTTTTTTTTTGTTTTGTTTTCATCCAGGATTTGGTCCAGTTCAGGTTTATTTTGATTTGTTTCATTTGTTGAAACGAAATGAACATTAAATACCAAACACCCCCCCCCCCCCCGAATTAAAAAAGGAACTGAAATGGGGTCCCTCTACCCTCCCCCTGGCTCCCTGCTGCAGGGTCTTCAATGTAGCAAGGGTCAGGGGCAATCCCCAGTCACTGCTGCCCCCCCATCCCGGGCACAAAAGGCCTGGAGACTGGGCCCCGTGTTTTATGGCTGCAAAGCAAGTGGCCATAGCGAGGAAAGGTGGGGGTCTCGGGGCCAGCTAGAGCCATTGTGCAGCTGGAGCTGGTGAGGCAGGAGCGACTGGGGATGGAAGGGTTAATGGGGGGCTGGGAGTGCTCGGTGGCAGCTCCAGGGGAGGGAGCGAGGAGGTCTGGGAGAGCTTGGTGGATTTTTTTTTTAACGAACCGAAAATATTAGAACATTTTCAGATATTTTTGTGTAGATCGATTTTCCATGCTTCATTCATAACAAACCCAAAACTGACTTGTTTGTTACAAAATGTGCCTTTGTTTTAAACAAAGGCAGGTTTCTGTTAGATGTGCAGCGACTTGGACCTTGACGGAAAGGCATTTGAAAGCACAAAAAATCAGGAGGTCCTTATTCAGAAGCCATTTAGCTGGATAATGTGCTATTTGGCTTACCTGGCTATATTCAGCCCTCCCCGGAACGCCCCCTTCTTATCCGGGTAACATTCTGGCCCAATAACTTAGACAGAGCCGAGTATATTCAGCCGCGGGACTGCGCCACTGAACATACCCTGCTGGTTAGCCAGATCTGTTTATCCCGCTAACTGGCTGAGCCGCACTGCGGCTGAAAATGGACCCCCAAATGTTTTTCTGGAAAGACCAGGACGTAGGATTTATGTATTGAAAATCTCCCCTTTAAAAACTGCACTCCCGCTTTTGGAAGTTCTGTTATTTTTTTTCTCTCCCTGCCCAGCATCCATGCCCCTTCCCCTCACCTCGTTTAAGCCCCCACAGAACGTCCCTGCTGTCTCTCTCCCTGCTTAGTTTGCCCCTGTCTCGTATCACACTTGCCCGTCCTCTAGGTTAGCCCCTCTCTACCCTGCAGGCAGGCGGCAGGCACAAAGCAGTGAGCTCCCTCCGGCCGCTGCAGAAAGGTGCATTAGCATTGTCATTAGTTGGGGGGTTAATCAGAACAGCGCACATTTTATTGCGTGGGCCTCGCTGTTTGCATGGTCTCACTGGTTGGCTGATGGTTTCCTGCTCTGCCCGGTTCACAGTACCCGTTCCGCAACGCCGTTCGTATTGGTCTCTGAAATTCTGAACGGAGATGTTGTTGGCTCTGTGCTGCTTGGCCCTCGAGCGCCTGCGTCTGTGCGTCTGCCACCGAGGCAGGGCTGTCACGATAAGCTGGCCCGAGCGAGAGTAAATGAACAAGAAAGTAGATTCGTGAGCCTGGGATCCCAAGGGTGCCTCTGCCGAGCACCAAGACATTTAGGGCTGATGTGTGTACACTCAGTGGGGAGGAATTTTAAAGTCTGGCCATCTGAAGAAGAAAGAGGTAAAAGCAGGCAGTCACTCGTGTATTGCAGCGCTCAGATTTTAGCACCAGGAGACGTGCATTTCTTGACCACTTCTTGCTCGCTTGGAAGCTTACAAGGTGCCTTCCTTCTGGGTGAGAATGAGAGTGCGAACAGAGCTAACAAGTGGCAGCATCAGGGTCTTCTTACAGGGGTCCCATATCATCTGGGACTTTCTCAGTACCTGCAATAAAGGAGTTCTCGGGTGAGTGGGGATGTATGACCAGCGTGTGAGAAAAAGGGCATTAAAGTCTGAGAGTACAGATCCAGTGACAGCCGGGTCATGATTACAAGGTCCTATAGGGTTTGAGGGTGCAATCCCAGAGCCTTGACAGTAATGAGCCGGCACGCTACAAAACCTGTCTGAGTGCTAGATTCTCCGCTGAATGGTTGGGTAGCCCTGAAGTGCCACAGACAGGCCTGGTTTTCAGGACATTCACAAGGAGTGTGCATGAGCTATATTTGCATACAGTTGGAGGCAGGGCATGCCAGTATCCCCGATGTGCAAATTCATTGTAGGTATCCTGAAAACCAGACCTGTCTGTGCTCCCTCAGAGCTGGACTTGCCTGCCCCTGGTAAAGGGGGGTGCATTAGTAACAAGTAACATGTTTCATGAATTGATAGATGAGTCCGTAGATGGTTGAATGGACTTTAGTGTGAGGGATAATACTCTAAACTCTCAGCTGCACTGTATACGGAGGGCGACTGTCCTGGGATTATCACATGGCATGCAGGGAAATGTAGTCCAGTTTTGTTCATGTTAATAGAGAATGCATCGAATGGGGTAAAACCAGGACTGGCTCAGCTAGTCACTCTAACTATCAGAGACGCATGTTTGAACGCATGAAGAAAGCATTCTGAGTGCTAGATTAGGTGGAAAGGCCAGAGGGAAACAGATGTCCTGCTTATGAAGGGGCAGGCCCTCATTTTGGTAAAAAAAAAAAAAAAAAGTCACCTTATATTGTGGCCTGTATATAAATCCATCTGTATTTTATGATATTCCTCTGTTCATTTTTTTTTTTAAATATTGGTCAAGCCAGCTTTAAAAGGTTGGCTGTGCCAGGAGAGAGAGGGCTTGCATTCTCACTAGAAGGGTAGTGTTAGGATTGAGTGAAAAGCATGCTTCCTCTTCAGGAATTACCCTTACCGTCTTCTAGAAGTCCAGGCTGTGACTTGAATTTACCAGGATTCAGGAAGATGGGGAGGTTTATTTGTTACTTATTTCTTTCTTTAAAGTTTTTATATATACCGCTTAAGATAGAAAACCCACGCCACGTGGTTTATATACCGAGAAGTCAGAGATAGCACTGAGCTCGAGAGGCTGAACGTGGGCTGTGTTTCATTTTGCAGGAACAAGGCAAGATCGGCGTGCTTTTCAATATCGGCACGGAGGACATCTCCATCAAAGAGGAGAGTACGCCAGTGAATGACGGGAAATACCACGTGGTTCGCTTCACCAGAAACGGAGGGAACGCCACACTTCAGGTGGACACCTGGCCTGTCAGCGAGCACTACCCCACAGGTACGTGCGGAGCCAGTGAAGGCTTTCCAACTCTTTCCAACAAAGACTACATCAAAATAACGAGCCCTAGAGCAACGTTCCCCAACCCTCTCTTGGAGGGAGGTGCACCTAACCAAGTTGGGTTTTTTTTTTTTTTTTTTCAGATTTTGGGTTTTTTTTAGATGAGATAGATTTGCATATCCTGGGTCTCCAATGTATGCAAATTTATCTCACACAGATGTATGATGGTTACCTTGCAACCCTTCCTCCAGGAGGGGGCTGGGGAGCACTGTCTTAGAGTCGTGGGCAAGAGCTTGCATTAGAAACCTGTTCTGTAAGGTAGTGAGCTGCACTCCGGACCCGAAGAGTTAAACGGGAGGAGAGCTAGCCGGCTCGCTAAAACGTGAGCTGGCAGGATCCCCCGGGGTGAAAATTGCTTTACCAGGCGGTGGTATTTGGCCGCTATAAGTGTAGGCCTTGCCGGGGCGTGAAATGAGACTCATACGTTGAATATTAAAAGTACCTGCTCGGAGTTTCTACTGCCTAACCCCATCCACAAATACAGCAGGGGAAAGGACCCAGCTGCTGTTGTACCTATGTGGCTGTTATCAGTTTTTCAAAGATGAGCTCACCTGGGCTGTTCCCCTGTGAAAATTCCCTACAGTTACGCAGGTACGAAAGCAGTGACTTAGTGAAAATGATCCTGGAAAGAACGGACGCACGCCGCACGGAGGGGCCTCTGCACTGATTCTCCACACGCTACGAGGACTTCCCATGTTCGCCAGTTTTAAAAACTACATTTCATAGAAATAGCTCAGCAATGCGATTCAAATTCCATACCAGTTGTTTCCTAGGATGTTGGCGGCATCTTTTGGGTATGATTATAGTTTCCCCTATAGCAGGTACGATATAGTTTCCCCTATAGCAGGCCATTTCAGAAAGCTACTTGAGCAGGAAACCTACTCTCCGATGATTCTTTTTCTCGAAGCTGCAAATCCAAAGTTTAGCTAATTGGCAGTAAAAAGCATGTGGTGGGCCAGAGCTGCTCGTGAAGCTGAAGCCGGCTGAGAAACCTCCCCCCCGGAATGATCTCTACACGTCTTCCACGAGTAACGCGTGGACCTACCCTCTCCAATCCTCCCAGAGCCTAAATGCATCATATCCACTGGGTACTTAAACTCTACTGGCACAGGAGACTCAACCCCAGCTCAAAGTTCACATCTGTATAACCCTTGCCTTTAAGTCCTGGATGCATTCCATGTTTGAAAAGAGCCGTACCACTAAGATTTCCTCCAGGTTACCTCCCAGATGTAGCTGTAAGGTAATCAGGAAAGGACTGGTCTCAAGGAGATCCAAATTCAAAAGCCATTTAGTCGGATAACTCTTAGGTTATTTGTCTCAGTGGCTTCCCCGGTTATATTCCGCCCTTTTCTGGCCGAGATGAGATCCCCTTCTCTTAAAAGCGAACGCTTCCAGCATTGCCTGGAGGTGCCAGGAGCGGGACAGAGGGTCCCTTGCACCCTGCAAGCAGGAATGAAGGTACAGGGTGGATGGGGAGGGGAAGGGGGGGGGGGTATCCGCGGCCATTTCTCTTCTTAGTCGGAGGGAAGGGAGGGGGCAGGCTGCTCATTAAAATAGAAAAAAAAACAAACAGCAGAGGGAGCCTCTGCTCCTAAAACCATTTTTGGGAGTGAAAAGAGAACGGCCCAACAGGGCCTTCACAAAATATTGTGGAGGGGGGAGATTGCCACAATCAGCGGGACGTTTACGGGAGGTATCCTGCTAACCTTAGCCAGATAACTTGTCCACTAACCGCCCTACTGAACATGGACCTCAAGGAGCCTCGAGTGTGCTTCCAGGTAAACACAAAGAAATGCCCAGGAGGGCTCTGGACAGCTGCCTATGGTGCCCTGGGATGACTGAGCCTCAGGGCGCTGGTGCTGGTCGCCTCCAGTTGCTGTGATTCAGCCCTCGTCTTCCTTAGCCGATGAGGATGTGAACTTTCTTCTTCTCCATTCAAAGCCGGATTTCAGAGTGGCCGTACGGAATACTTTTGGGATCCTCTTTGGGTGCCACAAGGTAGTAAATGTGACCAGCAGACCACGATTTGATTGACCATTTTCTGTATTTATTAAATATTTCTGGTGTCAAAAACCCTTAAAACTGTGTTTAAGGCTGGGGTATTCGTTGAGGGTCTTAGGGTGGGTCTATGGTATTGCAGAGTGATGTGGAAGTATTGAACAGTCACTGAACTATGAACATGGATTGGCTAGAGATGCAGTTCTCAATAATCGGCAGGTGCTTACCCGTAGACATGAGCACAGAGGAAGCCATGGGATAGTTTGGACAATGAGTAACAAGGTATGTTAGCACAGAAGGGACTTCGAAATCTCTGGATCCTATCATAACAGTTTTTCTTTGCCCTAACAATACCCTCAGCCCCTAATATTCCACAAAAGACCTTTTAAGAATGGTGCTTTATGTTTTGGTTACCAGAGAAAGTTGGTACATTTTTTCCTGAACAGAGGTTCACCACTTCCATTCTTTTCTCTTCTACTCTTGGATCAGTTGAAACTGGTGGGCTCTTGTTAGCGGTTCTGTCTTTGGTGTACCAGCAAGACTGCGTTTTCATGGGCATAGGTTTGTTCAATGTTGCTGGTCGGGAAGTTTCGCTTGGCAGCTAGTGACACATCATTCCTAGAATACTTTTCCTCCAGGAGTGGGGTGAAAACATGGCTGCCTTTATTATATAGAAAATGTAGATAAGCCTTGTCTAGGATGGTTTAAAAGGTTTCACACAGCAAACATTGTTGCTTTGGTTTGTTTTATCAGTTCAGATTCCTGTTTCATTTGCTTCATTCAGTTTGTTTGTTTCATTCCTTTCCATTAAAGTCAATGGAGGAAGTAATTCATCTTATTTTTTGACCCTAACATTGCAGCATCTTAACAGAGACCAACTTCTGGCCAACTCTGTATACTCACAGTTTCCCCTGCCATTGAGAAGACCCATTCATTGCACAGTTGGTGTAGATGAGCAGACTAAATTGGCCATTGGGTCTTTTTCTGTCGTCGCATTTCTATGTTTCACTAGGCTTGCTGGTTGAGCAGGAAAGGAAATAATAGGTGACCTTGAACAAGGTTCAGTCAGACCACAGCCTTGCGTGCCTAGAATGCCCATTGGGCAAGTGTCATTGACTTCAGTGGGTTCTCCAAGGTACCACAGGACTGTAATTTATGCAGGGGTCTCACTTGCTGAGGGGAGAGGGCATACTGGTTTCTGTTTTAATCTGCTGTAGCCTATGGCATGAGAGCCTGTTGTTTGGTGGATATGGGCGGGTAGATAAAGGTGGGGAAAGAAATAGCTTTCGGAGTGCTGCTGATGCTGACATTCCTGCGTGGGGAGCCAGCTCTTTCCTCTACCGAATCCCCACTGCCCCCTGTCTCTGATGCGCCCATTCTTGCACCCTAGCCACCAGCTTCTCCTTCCTACATTCCAGAGTGCCAGATTGTAGGGCTATATTCCAATTCTTCCATGGGTCACACAGGGTGACCAGCATGGGATGATTCAGATGGCTGAGGATTTGACCTGATTTTGCAGTTGTGGCAGCAAGGAGTACATGAGCACCAACACCTCTGGTGCAAGTCAGCGTTCTGCTGGAAACCCTGTAACTTCTCCAGGATATTGACTATTGGGATGACCTCACCCGGGGTGGCTGTTACTGAACTCTGATCCTCTGTGGCATCCTTGAAGGGCTTCAGGACTTGTACTTTCTGCCTTATGTGAAAGCAATCCTGACACCCCAGGGACTGATCTACGCTGATCTCGGCAACCATAGATAACTCATGAAGTAGTATCTGTTGCTTTACTAACCTCTGCATCATCAGATAGGTTTATTTATTTATTTATTTATTTATGGTTTTTATATACCGATCTTCTTACATTATATGCACCTGGTGCCTACTCCCTGAATAAGCTGGTGCACAGGTGCACCAACTGCTTCTTACTTCTCACGGAGCTGCTGCCCACTCTTCATGCTCCAATTAAAATGCCCTGCTGTTTTCCTGAACCTCTCTATCACTTCCTGTTGAACAAAGCTGCCGACGTTTTTGGCCGCCATCTTGAGGGAAGTCCATTTTTTCTAGATGCAGCAAGTGTACAAAGCATTTGATGGTCTGATATCCTCCATTGCCCTCTTCCCTGGTCATGTTCTTCCGCCATCTATAATAGGAACAGTCTAGCTGCCAGCTCTCCATCATCATCCCTATTGCCATTAAGCTATGGGCCAAGGTTTGACTCTGATCTATCTCCTAGGTGTGCAAAACAGCCCTCTTGTACCCTGCTAAGCTTCTGCCTGACCCTGTCTTGCCCAGCAGCCACTAGTATGCCATCGGGGATAGTTAGGCATGCATAGCATTCTAGCTGGTGGTCAGGTTGGGGGCTCCTGCAGCCCACTCACAGGTATCGTGTCTCAATACTGGTTTGTTTAGAAACAGTGACAAAATAACATTTCCTGACTTATGCACCGCAGGTAAACTTAACAGGTATCTCACAGTTTGGGTAAGGCTTACTTCCAGTCCAGGTATTCAGTCAGGTCTTTTTTTACAGTGGATTCTCTTCATAGACAGCACACAACACAACTGGAGACAAGATTTCTACTTCCAGAATTAACGTCATGGTATAGCATTAATACACAGCAGGAGAAGAGCTCACAGGTCTTTGTCCAAACCTTCCTTTGGCCTCCTAGCCATCTAAATGCTGAGAACGCCTTCCAGGTGAACTAGCCCTCCTTTTGACTGCCCTGAGGACCAGTCTGGAGCCTCAAGGGTGAGGCACTACAGCAAGTTATCTGCTTCCTGAAGCTGGCTTTCTCTGAGCTAGTGTATGCTCTGGGCAGAAGACATCAGTCCTGAAGCGAGCTGTTATTATTTGTAAGGGTTTTGGGTGGATCCCTGGACCTGTGGCAGATGACCACGGCCACGGGAGGAAGTCCCGTGAAGGCCACAGGTCAGGCTCAGCGTAGGAGACACACACACACACTAGTTCTTTTATTATACAGGATTGGTGAACCACCAGAGGTGGCAGTAGTGAGCTGGAAAGTAGCCCGGTTGGGCTTGTAGTCCCTCAGGCTCTGGAAGAGCGATCCCACAATGGCTGTGCTGAAATAGAGAGAACTGATATTGTGAGTAGTAGCAGGATATGCAGAGTTCAGGAATAGAGCCTCGTTGGTAATGTACTCACGCAGCGGTCTCTCAGGGAGGAGCGCAGGAGCTGGAGTAAAGGCAGGCCCTCGAGGAGCGAGTACCTGGTTCCAGGGAATAGCTCTGAGAGAGAGAGATGGTAACTCACAGATGTTATAGGCAGCGGTGTCTTCCTGGCAGAAGTGGAGTCCAAATTCGAGTCCAGGAACATGAGCCCTCGAGGAGCGAGTACCGGTTCCAGACTGCGACCTGAAAGATAAGAAAGAGAGAGAGGCCCCCGAGGAGCGGGTACCCCAAATAGAGTAGGTCCAAAGGAGGCAGAGTTGCAAGGTACGGAGAGCGAATCCCATCCATTAGGAAGCCTTTGCTAACTCGAATAGCTAGCAATCGCGTAGGCCTTATGTATCCTGGATGCGTGACGTCATCACAGGGGGACGCCCCTGAGGTTCGCGCCACTGAAGGTACTTGAAGCAGGGCCGCGCAGCGCACACGTCCTAAGGCAGCTGAACAGCATGGCGGGAGGCAGCACCCAAGCCGGTCCGGGGACACCGGAGAGGACGGCAGGCAGATGCCGCGGCAGCCAAACATCCGTCAACCGCAGGAGGAGTCACCAGAGAAGTAAGGAGGGCGGAGTGGAGACGTCGGGCAGCGACAGTCGTAACACGAGCAAACCCCAGCAATGATACTTCTTGCCCTAACACTGATCCAGATGTCGCTGATTAAACAGATGCTACTCCCCTCTGCCTTGATCAGCTTCTAAATGTTGTCCTGGTGAGAACTTTGTAATTTGGGGTTAGGACATGAAGCAGCTCCATGTTATAAACCTCCTGCAGGGGCAAGTGGTCCAGAGCAATAGTTTCTCCAATGATCCATGTCACCACCTTCGATGCTGCCTGCCTCGTGACCCAGCCCAGTGATACAGGAGACCACCCCATTTGCATCATGGTGGCTCGCCACTGATGCAGCAGTGAGGGCTGTTGGGGAAAGGGGCCAGGGAGTCTGCTCGAGAGACAGACTCTGTCTTTTCAGTGCCTTTCCTGCTGCGACCGTTGTAAGTGGAGTTTGAGGTCCTCAGACTGGTGCCAGCCTCCACTGAAACTAACTGTAGCGAGTGTCGTTCGCAAACCACTGCCTGAAAGATGGCCTAGAACGTTCCCACTACTGATGGCCTTTGGACAGTGTCACGACTTGGGTTGTGAGCCCCTTAGCCTCTGTTAAGATGGTGGAGGCTGACACACCATTGGAGAGGGTCCTCTGCATAGGCAACCACCTCCCCCTTGGGTTGAGCCCAATTACATGAGCACATTTCCCCTGTGTTATGTACATTACATTAAAGAATGCATCCAATATAAAATATTGACTATGATATTCAATTTCCTAAAACAAGACTCTTCAGTATGGCTCTGTTCATCATTACACCTATACAAGCCAACCAGGCATTTGAGATCGGCTGATAAAAATCTGCTGTTTGGATAGAACCAGGAATCGCGGTTTTTCCATTGCTGGGCCCAAACTCTGGAATACTCTTTCGGAGTCACTAAGAATGACTGCTGACCAAAAGAATTTAAAAAGAACCTTAAAACAAACTTTTTTAAACAAGTCTTTGATATTTAAATGATTCTCCCTGACTTATGAAACAACCTTTCAATCGGGAAATTTTTTTATTTTGTTAGGATATGCAGGGTTTTTGAACTGTTTGATTTTATGCCACTTGTTTTATAGTTATTGTTTTATTTGTTTGTTTGTTATTATAATTTGAGTGTTATTTTGTAAACTGCCCTGAGCTACTCCTAGAAGAGTCGGCACATAACATTGTTCAATAAATAAATAGGTTTCTGGCAGCCTGTATGTTTGTCTTATTAGATTGAAGCTCTTTTGAGCAGAGACTGTCTTTTTGTATGTTTGTACAGTGCTGCGTATATCATGTAGAGCTAATGCAATGTTATGTAGTAGTAGTAGTAGTAAGGCAGGTGGCAAGCAAGGCAAAGTCCAGGTGTGATCTGAGGTCAAGGCAGGCGGAGAGCAAAACTGAGAGGCAAGGACCCAGGAGGCAGGCAAGTGAGGTCAGCCGTGGGACGGCCCCGTGATTGTCCCATCGTCACCGTCAGTGAATGAATTCAGCAAAATGCTGATCCTCTATAACTATAAAGCACCTTCACCTCTGTGACATCATTGTAGGATCTCATTTCTGGATCTTCAGGTTCTGCTGCTGGAGCTGGGGTTGAGGGCAATCCAGGAAGTAAAAGGACAGGTGTGCGCCTCTCACGCTGTCAACTGGCTGCCATTGCTGGGGGTTGGTCTTGGCCCCGGCAGGATCACTTACTGCCTCTGTGGTTATGCTGTCTGCCTGCTGCTGCTCATCAGATAGGCTAGTAAATGTAATTAGGTTGTCCAAACCTTCCTCACCTAGTAAATGTTCAGTGTCTCTTTCCTCTAATGTTTCAAATCCCTCACATGATTCTTCTGAATCAGTAGATTCTGCAAAGATCTGCTGGAGATACTGGTCAGAAGGGAGCAGGGGGCAGTATGCTGGCTTTGGTTAATGCCCTCCTAGTGTATGTCCACTGTTCCTGCACCATATTAACAGTAGAAATGAGAGCAGGCAGCTACTATTCCACCTTTTCCAGCCAAACCTGCACCTCTAGCTTGTTTGTCTCTCTTAAAAAATCTCTCCTGATCTGAGCAAGGAGGCTGCTGATCCTCATGATCCTATGCCTTTCATCACCACTGCTACTTGTGTTTGCCCAAGGTCTCTCTCAAGGAATAATAGCCCAGACAGTCACTTTTGTCATAAAAATAGCACAATGTGCAAACTGATAATACTTGCTTAATGATTGTGTACACTAAGAAAGTAAGTGAAACTTAGTGCAAGAATTTCACACATGAGAATTAATTCACTGTCATACTGACCCTTTTACTCAGAGAAAGTAGGAGACTGCCTCTAAGTTACTCCAATGCACAAACATGCCACATGCTGCAAGAAACAGACAATCTCTCTGATTGTATCTTTCCTGCAATCACTGGCACAGTGTCAGATGTAGTGATACTGTTGCCCTGATAATAGACTCTGGAGCCCTTTCACAGTGATTATAAACTTTCTCCTGATACTGTAAGCTGAGGCTCCTAGATTCTACCCTCCCCCTCAATCCTGGGACCCATGCTATTGGATCCAAAATGACGAAGAAACAATAATATTTAGGTGACCTAATACCTTTTAGAGAAATTTTGTATTATTTTTATTGTTTATGATTTTATGCTGATTTTATGATGTTGTGAACCACTCTGCTAAGTTTGTTTTGCATGTGCGGTATAAAGATTTTTGGAAATAAATAAATAAATGGAATCGCTGTCACCACATTCACTGCTTAAACTGTGCAGATGGTCAGATAACCATAAACAGAAATAATATTGCACATCTAAGATTTATAATCACCCAAATTTTAGCTGCTTCAGAAGTCATTGGTGAAATTAAGAACTCTTTTTAGCGGGGCAAATCTCTGTGCTGCCAGGATCTTCTGCAATGCCTTTGGTTTTCAGCACTTCCTGTTGCCTGTCACAATCTTTCTAGTTTGAGCTTCTGTGCTGGTGGTTTTGTATGCAGCCATCATAGATAGAGCTTAACTTGTCATCGTAGGTATCAGGTTCATGAGTGGTTAGTCTTTGATTGCTGGGCAGCTTTGCTAGTTCATGCTATTTCCTGGCTAAGCCTTCCAGATATGTAATTGGTTATTCTAACTCCAGGAGACACCTGGCTATGTCAGAATGCATTGCCAAGCTTGGCTTAGTTCAGTATCAGACATTATTTGGTCATCATGACCTTTTCAGAAAAAGGTCAATGGTATTTTCCATCTGTGGTTAGTTGTTCAGATATTTTTCGGTAATGTGCTAAGCTCTGTCTGTTCTCAGAACTTTTTGTCAGCGCCTCCTGCTGTTAATTCACATCCTGCTTTTCTTTTTGGCACTGACATCTAAAGCAACTAAATTCAAATATCTCTTACTGCTCATGTATTTCCCCAGCTAGCCACCAGGTATTTCTGTGGTTTAATGGTTTCTGTAGCATTTGCTTAAGGTTCTTTGTAAAAATTCACAGACCAAAAATGGTTGTGCTGCTAGAGAGAACAGAAAAAAATGTTTTATGCTTTAAATCCTATGTAAAAAATCAATTTCCATATTAAAACTATGAGCTAGCAACCCAAACCATAGCTAGGTACGATGTCAGTGAGTTACTTAACAGCATACTTTGCTTTCACCTGTAAATTATCTTTTTTATAATCTTTTCTTTCACTTTAACTTTTGAAGCAAGGAACTTCAAAATCATTTCTTTCCCTTTCTGAGATCCAACAAAAGGGTCACCAGTCCAAGTGTTCATAGTTTCACATTCACCTAAAAATTGATAAACTAATAATATGCAGCTGCCTTCTGGAATAGGCTAGTTGAAAAAATGCTGAAACATGATCAGTCCTGCTCCTTCCATGCCTCATCCCTAACCAGCTCCACTCTGATTGACTTGTAATACAAAAAATGTATTTCTTTCATTCTGCCAGAGACTTTAATGGGACCAAGCTGAATGAACTGAAAAGGATTCTGATTTTTTTTTTAGGACTACACCTATTCAGTTCAGTTGCCCCAAACTGAACTGAAAATCAACTCATTTGCCTTGTTTTTCCTTTCAGATGGAAATGAATGCACATCCCAATTGATTTAAATATAGTGGATTCCACCTGGAGGCAAGAAGATATTCAATTGTTCTCAACCCAGTCTTAACTGGGTAATAGGGTTTTCAGGATATCTTGGATATATTTACCTGCACTGTCTTCATTCTATACAGATATATGTCATACATATTCAATGTGGATATCCTGAAATCCAAGTCACATAATGCCTGAGGAATAGGTTGACAACCACTGTATTAAATGACCTCTCGAGGTCCCTCAGGCCTTCTCATTCTGTGGCACTAGATGGCCTCTTGAAGTTCCTTCAACCCATGCTTCTGTGAACCTACAGTCTCTCGGGGAAGACTTGTTCTTTTATTTCTATTTTCTGGCATCAGTTGAGTACTGTGCATTTCATGGAACTACTACTTCTTTCCTCTTTTTTTTTTTTTTCAAGCCAATTAAATTCTGTGAAGAATATCTGTGATACATTCAGAAAAATCTTTCTTATATTAAGTCAGTCCCTGGGGAGGAGGAGAAGAGTCTCAGAGAAAAAGAGCCCAAGCACAGTATGCTAATATCTTCCTGTAAGCTGCTGGTTTTATAAAAAGCTAAATAAATCTTACTTGGGAAGTATTTTATAGCACAGGAGAACATTAATTAAACAAGGCGGCCAAATGGAGGGCTGCTTTATTATAAACACAGTTGTAAATCAAGGTAGAATAATAAAAACAAAATGTCACATTCATTGGCATTTAAAATACTAAAAAAAAATCACAATTGCATTGATAACTGTTCTCTAACCACTTAAAAAACTGGCTCAGAGACATCCCGGAGTGAGAGAGAGAGCCATAGAAATGCATCAGCATAACCAATCACAAAGTTATTTGCAAGTGATGAGGCTGCTTCAGGAATATTTCATGACATCTTCTCTACCACGGTGCTGAAATTTCTACTGGAACCTAACTGCCTTTGTTACTACTGGTTGCAGAGCATTTCCTAAATGGAGTAAGGGATTGCAGGCTACAGGTGTTCTACTACAGCCATTTTTCCTGGGCTGTTCCGTTCCTCTGCACTTTTTAAAATCCAGCCAGCATCCCGTCACACTGCATGAACGGCCCTAGGGACGTTCAAACAGTTCATCTGGTTCCTGGATAGATTTACTACAGGTTAAACTTAGTTTTGCGTATTGTGATTAGATTTATATAATATTTTTCATTCAGAGGCAATACTAACAGTTCTAGCGCCTCTTATGCACCACCAGCACCTGAGTTAAGTGCAACACTGTGTGCCCGGGAGCGAGAGTAATGTTATCACAGCATTTAAGCGCTGCTGGGGTCACCCAGAGGATTGGGGGCATCTGTGCCATGGCTGGGAATCATCTTATATTTCATGTTTTATTGTGCATCGTCATTTCACCTAATCAAATGTTTGGCAAATCCATGGAACAGGGAGATAAAGTGACTTGCTCGGGGTTCACCCAGAGTAAGTGGCAGAGCTGGGATTAGAACCACGGCACAAGGAGATGGAGCGATTCACCCAAGGCCACGCGCATGGAGCCAGTGGTAGGGCAGAAACTCAAACCAAGGAGCTGGATTTTCCTCACGCATCCAGTGCAGGTCTTTCCTTTTAACTGTGGCCCAGATGAGCGCCTGAGAGGCTGACGGTAATGCTAGGAATTTGTTCTGGATAACAAACCGAATCTCTAAGATCCTCCCCCTCTCACGTGGAGTTTTATGTCACTACTTGAGGAGGTTTTAGTGTTTGCATTTCTTGAATGGGCCCTGCCTGCCATCTTGAATCTGTGGAAGTCAGGGAGCACTGCTGCGCTGATCCTTCTGAGAAGGCATCACCTGTGAATTAAGGTCAGGGAGTGGCTGGGCGGAAGACTGCTACAAATGAGGGTGGCTATAATCAAATATTATTACATAATGAGGCTTGACAACGTGAAGAAAGCAAATATATCACGGGGAAAAGAGACCCAGGAATAAGACCCAAAGGGAAACCAGCAGGGCCAAGGCTGAGTCAGTTTGTTATTCTGAAGGCCTTAACACCCCTCTCTGTGACTTATATCCACGCAGGCTGCTCAGAAGGGAGGGTGACGGACAGCGGGGCACGTTCCTGCATATGTGGTGGGAATGTAGTCACGTTAGACGTCTATGGTTGGATGTCCAGGATATTATTTTGTGTACAATAAAGAAACAAGTGGTATTGACTCCGGCGCAGGGCCTGTTAAATGCACCGGTTGCCGATTCTCGGTTCGAAAGTACCCTTATTAATCAACTTTGTTTGGGGGCCCGGTGCCTCTTGGCGCTATACTGGAAACAAGCTACTGTGCCTACTAAATCTTCCTTACTCCAGAAGTTAGACAATATGAGTGTGATGTATCAGATAACAGCTCAAAAGCACAAACAAATACCCAAATTTGACAGGACGTGGGCTCCTTATCTCCAGTGGAGACGAGCTATGGGACACCTTGATGCGGGACATTTGCATCCTTCCACATAAAACACAAGACTCAAAGCGACTAGTCAGACTCGGAGGCATGGGTCGTGATCTGCTTTATTTCACCATCTTGATACTATATTACACATATATATATTGTTTTCATTTGTCATACCATGGTACATTACAGTCTTTCCTTTCCCCCTCTGTGGAGGGTTGTCATCTCCTTAGAGGGTCCTAGGACGCTTATATTATATGACCTGGCTTGTAATTTAATTTCATCCTTGTACATTCCTTATACATCATGCTTTTGTTTTTGGTGTTTTTGCTGAGCGGTGCCTGTCCGTCACTTACACATTGATTATGTGCATTATCTGTTCCTTTGTATTATTTGAGCAGTTCTTCAACTATATACCTGTGGTTGTATTATGGTTTCTATTCTGTGTATTTTGAATAAAAATTATATTGGAAAAAAGAAAAAAAAAAAAAAAAAAAAGAAGGGAGGGTGACAAATCCATTTCTAAACGCATCTCCTTCTGCCGGTAGATTTCCAAAGGGTTAAAAAGGTCCGCGATGTCATTCTCGGCTGGCACACAGAGAGCAGGTGGTGCTAGCCTGAGGCTTTCATTCATTTCTAGCCAGGCACCCTTCTTCTCGCTTTCTCTTCCTGTCCTCGCTGGGAATGGCAGATTTGGGATGGAGTCAGAAGTGGCGTGTACCTTAAAAAGAACAGCTTACCGCTCGCTACCTGTTCCTTCGAGGGGTTAAAGGGGCACTTAGAGAAGATAAGGCCATCGCGGAAAGATTAAATGATTTCTTTGCTTCGGTGTTTACTGAAGAGGATGTTGGGGAGGTACCCGTAATGGAGAAGGTTTTCATGGGTAATGATTCAGATGGACTGAATCAAATCACGGTGAACCTAGAAGATGTGGTAGGCCTTATTGACAAACTGAAGAGTAGTAAATCACCTGGACCGGATGGTATACACCCCAGAGTTCTGAAGGAACTAAAAAATGAAATTTCAGACCTATTAGTAAAAATTTGTAACTTATCATTAAAATCATCCATTGTACCTGAAGACTGGAGGATAGCAAATGTAACCCCAATATTTAAAAAGGGCTCCAGGGGCGATCCAGGAAACTACAGACTGGTTAGCCTGACTTCAGTGCCAGGAAAAATAGTGGAAAGTGTTCTAAACATCAAAATCACAGAACATATAGAAAGACATGGTTTAATGGAACAAAGTCAGCATGGCTTTACCCAGGGCAAGTCTTGTCTCACAAATCTGCTTCACTTTTTTGAAGGAGTTAATAAACATGTGGATAAAGGTGAACCGGTAGATATAGTATACTTGGATTTTCAGAAGGCGTTTGACAAAGTTCCTCATGAGAGGCTTCTAGGAAAAGTAAAAAGTCATGGGATAGGTGGCGATGTCCTTTCGTGGATTGCAAACTGGCTAAAAGACAGGAAACAGAGAGTAGGATTAAATGGACAATTTTCTCAGTGGAAGGGAGTGGGCAGTGGAGTGCCTCAGGGATCTGTATTGGGACCCTTACTGTTCAATATATTTATAAATGATCTGGAAAGAAATATTATGAGTGAGATAATCAAATTTGCAGATGACACAAAATTGTTCAGAGTAGTTAAATCACAAGCAGATTGTGATAAATTGCAGGAAGACCTTGTGAGACTGGAAAATTGGGTATCCAAATGGCAGATGAAATTTAATGTGGATAAGTGCAAGGTGATGCATATAGGGAAAAATAACCCATGCTATAATTACACAATGTTGGGTTCCATATTAGGTGCTACAACCCAAGAAAGAGATCTAGGTGTCATAGTGGATAACACATTGAAATCGTCGGTGCAGTGTGCTGCGGCAGTCAAAAAAGCAAACAGAATGTTGGGAATTATTAGAAAAGGAATGATGAATAAAACGGAAAATGTCATAATGCCTCTGTATCGCTCCATGGTGAGACCGCACCTTGAATACTGTGTACAATTCTGGTCGCCGCATCTCAAAAAAGATATAATTGCGATGGAGAAGGTACAGAGAAGGGCTACCAAAATGATAAAGGGAATGGAACAACTCCCCTATGAGGAAAGACTAAAGAGGTTAGGACTTTTCAGCTTGGAGAAGAGACGACTGAGGAGGGATATGATAGAGGTGTTTAAAATCATGAGAGGTCTAGAACAGGTAGATGTGACTCGGTTATTTACTCTTTTGGATAGTAGAAAGACTAGGGGGCACTCCATGAAGTTAGCATGTGGCACATTTAAAACTAATCGGAGAAAGTTCTTTTTCACTCAATGCACAATTAAACTCTGGAATTTGTTGCCAGAGGATGTGGTTAGTGCAGTTAGTATAGCTGTGTTTAAAAAAGGATTGGATAAGTTCTTGGAGGAGAAGTCCATTACCTGCTATTAAGTTCATTTAGAGAATAGCCACTGCCATTAGCAATGGTTACATGGAATAGACTTAGTTTTTGGGTACTTGCCAGGTTCTTATGGCCTGGATTGGCCACTGTTGGAAACAGGATGCTGGGCTTGATGGACCCTTGGTCTGACCCAGTATGGCATTTTCTTATGTTCTTATGTTCTTCATCCGTGCAGCCAAGAAACCCAAGAACAGAATGAAAAGAGTAGCACTGAAGCTCCATGTCCTTAATTTCTGATTTGGCCGCCTTTTGTAATTGGAGAAGGGGGGAACGATTCGGGGGAGGGGGGGATTTGCACCTAGGAGAGAAACAAGAAAAGCAGATGAATCACTGACACGGTCTGCTCATAATACCAGGGAGCAGCGCTACAGGCAGCAGTCACATCTGCAGCAGCCTCCTGCACACACTATCAGCCCGTCCTACCACCCAGGCAGCATTCATTTAGTACATGCACATACCTGACCTGAAACCACGCACCAGAAGTAATGATTTCATTTACACACACACTCCATTCATATCAGCCCGTCCTACCACCCAGGCAGCATTCATTTAGTACATGCACATACCTGACCTGAAACCACGCACCAGAAGTCATGATTTCATTTACACACACACACTCCATTCATATCAGCCCGTCCTACCACACAGGCAGCATTCATTTAGTACATACACATACCCGGCCTGAAACCACGCACCAGAAGTCATGATTTGATTTACAACACAGAGCAAAGGAACAAAGTCTGAGAGGACAGAGGTGTTCTGGCCGCCTCCCTGCCTTTGACTCTATGGCCTCTGCATCTTCTCAGGGTTTTTCCAATGTCAAATAAAATGCCTTCTTTTCTTTAACTTTCCTTTTCCCTCAATTTAATCCTATGGGATAGGGCCCAGTAAGTGCGTTTGAGTATATTTACATGAGGCAGTAAGGCAGCTGAACTGTGGCTAAGCAGCTTTGGCTTCTTGCGCTTACTTCATGATGACGCTGCCCAACTCCAGTTCTTGGTGATATGTGGAAAGCAACTCTGCATACCAGGAAAGAGGTAACGAGGATACTACTACTACTTAGTACTTTTATTGCACTACGTGACTTGGACCAGTGTTTTCCAATATATTTATAAATGATCTGGAAAGGAATACGACGAGTGAGGTTATCAAATTTGCGGATGATACAAAATTATTCAGAGTAGTTAAATCACAAGCGGATTGTGATACATCACAGGAGGATCTTGCAAGATTGGGAGATTGGACATCCAAATGGCAGATGAAATTTAATGTGGATAAGTGCAAGGTGATGCATATAGGGAAAAATAACCCTTGCTGTAGTTACACGATGTTATGTTCCATATTAGGAACTGTTATTGTTTGTAAGGTTTTGGGTGGACCCTTGGACACTGAGGCTGCAGACCACACCCACGGGGGGAAGTCCCGTGAGGGGCCACAGGTCAGGCTCAGCTTTAGGACACCCAACGCAGATAGATCTTTTATTAACAGTACTGAGGAGCCACCAGAGGTGGCAGTAGTGAGCAGAGATGGAGCCGGCTGGGCTTGTAGTCCCTCAGGCCTCTGGAACAGCGATCCCACAATGGCTGTGCTGTAGTGAAGAGAAAGTGAGTACAGTGGAGCATACACAGGGTTCTGGTATAGAGCCTCGTTGATTGAGTACTCACACAGCGGTTTCTCCTGGAAGGTAACACAGAAGCTGGAATAGAGGCAGGCTCTCGAGGAGCGAGTACCTGATTCCAGGGAACAGCTCTGAGAGAAGTAGATGGTAACTCCTGATGGTGTACGCAGCGGTATCTTCCAAGCAGAAGTGAGCTCAGGCAGCGAGTCTGGGAACATGGGCCCTCGAGGAGCGAGTACCGGTTCCAGACAGCGACCTGAAAGAGAAGAGAGAGAGGCCCCCGAGGAGCGGATACCCCAAATAGAGTAAGTCCAATAATAGAGAGGCAGAGTAGCTAGGTACGGAGAGTGAATCCCATCTGTAAGGAGTTCACCAGTACGAATACCTGTTGCTAACTCGATTAGCTAGCAGTAGTGTAGGCTTTTTGTATCCGGGATGCGTGACGTCATCACAGCGGGACACCCCTGAGGTTCGCGCCAAAGAAAGTATTTGAAGCAAGGAGATTTGTTAGGCAAGACTTGCCTTGGGTAAAGCCATGCTGACTTTGTTCCATTAAACCATGTCTTTCTATATGTTCTGTGATTTTGATGGTTAGAACACTTTCCACAATTTTTCCCGGCACTGAAGTCAGGCTCACCAGTCTATAGTTTCCCGGATCACCCCTGGATCCCTTTTTAAATATTGGAGTTACTTTGGCTGGCTTCCAATCTTCAGGAACATTGGATGATTTTAATGATAGGTTACAAATTTTTACTAATAGGTCTGAAAGGAATGGCGAATAAAACAGAGAATATCATAATGCCTCTGTATCACTCCATGATGCATCCTCATCTTGTGTTCTTATATCATACACAAACAGAATGCTGGGGATTATTAGGAAAGGAATGGAGAATAAAACAGAGAATATCATAATGCCTCTGTATCACTCCATGGTGCATCCTCATCTTGTGTTCATATATCATACACAAACAGAATGCTGGGGATTATTAGGGAAGGAAAGGAGAATAAAACAGAGAATATCATAATGTCTCTGTATCACTCCATGGTGCATCCTCATCTTGTGTTCATATATCATACACAAACAGAATGCTGGGGATTATTAGGAAAGGAAAGGAGAATAAAACAGAGAATATCCTAATGTCTCTGTATCACTCCATGGTGCATCCTCATCTTGTGTTCATATATCATACACAAACAGAATGCTGGGGATTATTAGGAAAGGAATGGAGAATAAAACAGAGAATATCATAATGTCTCTGTATCACTCCATGGTGCATCCTCATCTTGTGTTCATATATCATACACATACAGAATGCTGGGGATTATTAGGAAAGGAATGGAGAATAAAACAGAGAATATCATAATGTCTCTGTATCACTCCATGGTGCATCCTCATCTTGTGTTCATATATCATACACAAACAGAATGCTGGGGATTATTAGGGAAGGAATGGAGAATAAAACAGAGAATATCATAATGTCTCTGTATCACTCCATGGTGCATCCTCATCTTGTGTTCATATATCATACACACACAGAATGCTGGGGATTATTAGGAAAGGAAAGGAGAATAAAACAGAGAATATCATAATGTCTCTGTATCACTCCATGGTGCATCCTCATCTTGTGTTCATATATCATACACAAACAGAAAGCTGGGGATTATTAGGAAAGGAATGGAGAATAAAACAGAGAATATCATAATGTCTCTGTATCACTCCATGGTGCATCCTCATCTTGTGTTCATATATCATACACAAACAGAATGCTGGGGATTATTAGGAAAGGAAAGGAGAATAAAACAGAGAATATCATAATGTCTCTGTATCACTCCATGGTGCATCCTCATCTTGTGTTCATATATCATACACAAACAGAATGCTGGGGATTATTAGGAAAGGAATGGAGAATAAAACAGAGAATATCATAATGCCTCTGTATCACTCCATGGTGCATCCTCATCTTGAGTATTGTGTGCAGTTCTGGTCACCACATCCCAAGAAAGATATAGCAGAATTAGAAAAGGTATAGAGAAGGGCGACCAAGATGATAAAGGGGATGAAATGAGTTCCCTATGAGAAAATATTAAAGAGGTTAGGACTTTTCAGCCAAGAGAAGAGAGAGCTGAAGGGAGATATGATAGAGGTTTATAAAATAATGAGTGAAGGGGAACGAATAAACATCAATCGGTTTTTTACACTTTCAAAAAGTACAAAGACAGGAGATACACAATGAAGTTATTAGGTGATACATTTAAAACTAATAAGAGAAAATATTTTTTCACTCAAGACATAATTAAGCTCTGGAATTTGTTGCCAGAGGATGTGGTGAAAGCTGTTATCATAGCTGTGTTTAAAAAAGATTTGCGTAAGTTCCTGGAGGAAAAGTCCATTAAGGAAGAATTGCAGAAATCCACTTCTTATTCTTGGGATAAGCAGCTTGGAATCTCTCTACCCCGTGGGATCCTGCCAGGTACTTGTGACCTGGATTGGCCACTGTTGGAAACAGAATACCGGGCGAGATGGAC
Organism: Rhinatrema bivittatum; assembly: GCF_901001135.1. NCBI lineage: Eukaryota > Metazoa > Chordata > Amphibia > Gymnophiona > Rhinatrematidae > Rhinatrema > Rhinatrema bivittatum. The sequence goes on along the minus strand of NW_021820752.1, from coordinate 97,434 downwards.
CTTTGATCTGACCCAATATGGCAAGCCTTAAGTTTTAAATCTGGTCAGAGGAATCACAGTCCTAACTTTTCCTGGATACAGTTACAAGTGTAAGTTTATCTGAGTATATTCAGCGAGCGACTTGTGTGTGCAGGTCCCAGTGAATTTCTGGGATCTGTCCCCAGCTATTTTTGCTGCTCGCTGGCTCTCTGACATTTGATATTTTCTCTATTGCAACCATTTTTCTGTATTTTAGTGTATTTTAATTTACTGTTTGTTACTTATTCGTAACTCATTATGTGTGTTTTATTATAACCCGCCCTGCACATAGGAAGGGCGGGTAATAAATGTTTTAAAATAAATAGATAGATTATTAGAGAGCTTTGTGATTAGGCACGAGAAAGGAGGGTGCTGGAGGGGAACGACGTGAGGATCTTGTGTATTCTATCCAAGGTGGCGAAGTACGAAGGAGGAAATCAGAGACCCAGACTGCCCTGGGTAAGGAGGAATCCTGCAGGTGGTCAGGCTCTGGGGCTGGCAGCTGGGCTGTGTGCCTAGCAGTGTGGACGGGATAACTGGACAATCTTTCTGCCTTTATTTATTCTGTCACTAGATTACCGCCTGCTCTTGCATCACTAAAACGTCAGCCACAGAAACACAGGCCCCCATAAGGCCCCCCCCCCCTCGTCTGCCCAGCTTCATTCCTGCCGCCCTGCCGTAGATCCCAGCAGATCACAACTGGGAATCCCCACTGCTCATCCCAGGCTTTGCCTCCACCGCTTCCCGTGGGAGCCCATTCCGTGCATCTTCCATCCTGTCCATGACAATAGATTTTCTAATGCGGGGTCTGTCATGTGGCATTAGAAATCCAAAACAAATGCAAAAGAGAATGAATGAGAAATATGCGAGCCACCCAAAATGAAACTGATTTCAGGCTATAGAATGGGCCGTGACTGTGAGTAGTAACAGCACAACAGCGCAGAGCTGCTCCCGGCTGGCAACTGTCTTCCCTTTTGTCAAACCACCAGGGCTCTTCATAATTGGAAATTACAAACTGGTAAGAAAGCCGTATGCAGATGCAAGCAGGCCAAGATACAAGCACTGATCCCTGAAACCCTGTCCAGAGAGAAAACTGACCATTTAATCCTACTCTTTGTTTCCTATCTTTTACCCAGTTTGCAATCCAAAAGGACATCGCCTCCTATACCATGACTTTTAAATTTTCTTAGAAGCCTCTCATGAAGGACTTTGTCATTCTGAAAATCCAAATACATGACATCTACCGGTTCACATGTTTATTCACCCCTTCAAAAAACTAAAACAGATTTGTAAGCCAAGACGCCCCATTGAGTAAATCCATGCTGGCTGTGTCCCAGTAAACCATGTCTTCATATTTGTTCTATGATTTTATTCTTTATAACAGTTTCCACGATTTTTCCTGGCACTGAAGTCAGGCTCACCGGTCTATAGTTTCCGAGATCACCCCTGAAGCCCTTTTTAAATATTGAGGTTACATTGGCCATCTTCCAATCTTCAGGTACAATGGATGATGTTAATGATAGGTTACAAATTTTAACTAATAGGTCTGAAATTTCATTTTTGAGTTCTTTCAGAACCCTGGGGTGTATACCATCCGGTCCGGGCGATTTGCTTTGCTTCAGTTTGTCAATCTGGCCTCCTACCTTTTCCAGGTTCACCGTGATTTGGTTCAGTTCATCTGACTCATCACCCTTAAAAACCATCTCCGGAACGGGTTTCTCCACAACCTCTTGTTTTGTAAACACCAAAGTAAAGAATTTGTTTAGTCTTTCTCCTATGGTCTTATCTTCCCTAATTTCCCCTTTAGCCCCTCAATTATCTAACGGTCCAACAGGTTTCCTGCTTTGGATATATTTTTTAAAGTTTTATTACGAGTTTTTGCCTCTATGACCAACTTCTTTTTAAATTCTCTCTTAGCCTTTCTTATCAATGTTTTACATTTAACTTTCCAGTGCTTATATTTTTTCCTATTTTCTTCAGATGGATTTTCCTTCCAATTTTTGAAGAGAATTTTTTTGGCTAAAATAGCCTCACTTTGCGTTTTAACCATGCCTTCCTTCCACCTTTCTTAATGTGTGGAATACATTTGGACGGCACTTCTAAGATGGTATTTCTAAACAATGTTCACGCCTGGTGTACACTCTTAACCTTTGCAGTCACTGTTTTGTGTTTCAAAGTTCCCTCTTCCGCATTACGGATTTATATGGAAGGGAAGAGCACTTACTTTACGTGCTAAGAATGTATTTTTGGAGCTCTGCTGCTTATCACGGTCCTCCGCTGCTGACATCATTGTATCTTGCCTTGGACTCAGTCTGGGTAGGGACAGATAAAGTGGCAGGGAATTACATTTTCGCTTCCGGGCAACGGTCTAACTTGTGCACATTATGGAGGTCATTTTGCAGCAGGTCGCCTAAGCCTGCAAGCTCTTCTGCTCCAAGTTACACCAGTTTTCAAAGCTAACGGGCTCGGAGAAGCTCGCTCTGAAAATTATCCCTGCAGAGCTTCAGGCGCACAACTACACCTGCTATGTGAATCCCAGAGTTTTGCCGAGAGAATTTACGCACACCCAGCATTTTTAAAATGAAAACCTATGCGCGCCAATCTCCAGCCCACCCAGACTGTAGCCCCTTGTGCGTGTGTGGCATCCCTCTGGTTGTCCCTAGTGCCCCCATAAACCAGCTAGAAGGAATACCCAGGCAGCTCCTCCGCCAGAGGACCAGGGGCTAGGATAAGAGAAAGTGTGGCACTTGAGTTACAGGTTTGAAGAGAGAGGAGCTCTTAGCGGGTTTTCCTTTATAGTAAGGCCTGCTCCCTCCCTGAAGCAGGCACTACCTGCTTGTTAAGGATCCACCTCAGAGTTAGAGCAGAGCCTTTATTTATGAAAATGTGCTATTCGTAGGTAATTTTGCTGGCCTGCAGCCTGGTTTCCTCCTGGAGAGGGCCCTTCCCCGGTATCCGGAGGCCAGGACACTGAAGACCTGCAGGATAGTTGATGACGTATTTTCTCCTCATTTTGCTCAGAGGAGGTTTTTTGTCCCCCCCCCCCCCCCACCTCTCACTTGGAGACGGGGCTATCTCTGCCAGCATCAGACCTTTCCCTCTGGAGGGTCGCAGAGAAGTGAGTTGTTGAAGGAAGAGGGACAGAAATTGGAGACCACCACTGGCTCTCCCCCCAGGGAACCAGGCACAGGCTGGGTAGAAGAAAACCCTTTGCATCTCGGGTAGGACTGCTTTATGCTTTAAGGGGATCCCACACAGGACAGGATTTCCCCTGATATTGGGCACCTCACGCACTCGGTGCAGGAGCGTTAGCAGTCACCCCAGGAACCTAACTCATCACCACCTGCACAGGGAGAGAAGAAATCCAGCTGTACTTTAGTTATTTTTACAAGTTTGCATGTGTCCTGTTTCACCTGTCCCAGTCCGCAACGCTGCCTCATATCACCTGATGTGCGGACACAAGTTGTTCCTAACTGCCTCCCACAGAAAGGGACCCACGCCTTGGGGAGTTACAACGGGGAAGATAGCCTCAGAGAATGCAAATTACTTGTATGCCCTGGAGGATCAAGCCCCCTGAAACTAAATTTTACACGCCTGTGACTTGCCCAGTTTTCTGAGGGGCCATTTCCATGGGTTCGTACTGCTTTACTCGCAGACGTCCCTTTGAAAACGACCTTCCCTAATTTGGAAATATTCTTCCAAATCTGATTAGAGAGGGCGAGGCGCGCAGAGCCGTGGAGTGCGGGCTCCTTGGTGGCTGAAAGTGGGGGCTGCATTTCACCTTCTCTTGTCCTGCCGCCGCAGGCGATTCAGCAGGAGCCTGGGAGGCTGCCCCGCTCCCCTTCCCACGGCCCCGTGGATGGCGGTGCGGGGGGGAAAGGCCGCGCTTGGCCGCAGCGGCACGAAGCAGCCTCGTTCCACCTCGGCGGGGTCCTCCTCCTTCATGGCGCCGGTGACTCGGTGCTCGCGTTCCGTCCCTGATTAAAGATACCGGGGCAGCTCAGCCGGGGAGGAGTGGGAGTGTGAGAGAGAGAGAGAGAGCCCCTGCCACCGCTCAGTCTGCTGGAAGTCCGTTTTTAGTCTTCCTCTCCCCAGAGTGCCTTTACTTTTAATTAGCCATTTTATTTCCCCTGCTTTCCCAGCTGAGGGAACATCAGCCTTGCATCTCCTACAAGATAAATACAATTACAGCTATCAGAAGCAGAGCTGTCTTCTCCTCCTGCAACCTCTGCAAGATGATAAAGCCTTTCTGCAGCAGGCGCCCAGATATTAAATGGAAGCACCCGGAAGACGGCACAGAGATTTTTCTTTGCAGGGGAAAAATAGAGGAATGTCTCCTGAGATATTAAGATGATTTGAGGTTATTTGTCAAGGAATTACAGGAACCAGGAAGGAGATTGTGCTGATGAGCACGAATTCCATCAGATAATTCCCTGGCTGTTGTAGTTAGTTAAAAGAGGAGGCTTAACGCAAATGCCTGGAGACTGGGTAGCTGGAAAGGCTGCAGATTAACTTTCATCTGTGCCTGGAATTAAATACATTAATACTAGGAGTAAGGAAAGGTAAAGAGGGAGAAGAAGCAAAGTGCAGCCAGAGCGGGAGGCCGGAGAGGAGACTGCAGTGCAGAGAGAGCAAGGAGAGCAGGAGACGGGAGAGGAGACTGCAATATAGAGAGAGCAGCCAGAACAGGAGGCTGGAGAGGAGACTGCAATATAGAGAGAGCAGCCAGAACAGGAGGCTGGAGAGGAGACTGCAGTGCAGAGAGAGCAGCCAGAGCGGGAGGCAGTGCAGAGAGAGCAGGAGACTGGAGAGGAGACTGCAGTGCAGAGAGAGCAGACAGAACGGGAGGATGGAGAGCAGACTGCAGTGCAGAGAGAGTAGCGAGAGCGGGAGGCTGGAGAGAAGACTGCAGTGCAGAGAGAGAAGCCAGAGCAGGAGAGGGCTGGAGAGGAGACTGCAGTGCAGAGAGAGAAGCCAGAGCGGGAGGCAGTGCAGAGAGAGAAGCCAGAGCGGGAGGCTGGAGAGGAGACTGCAGTGCAGAGAGAGAAGCCAGAGCGGGAGGCTGGAGAGGAGACTGCAGTGCAGAGAGAGAAGCCAGAGTGGGAGGCCGGAGAGGAGACTGCAGTGCAGAGAGAGAAGCCAGAGCAGGAGGCTGGAGAGGAGACTGCAGTGCAGAGAGAGAAGCCAGAGCGGGAGGCTGGAGAGGAGACTGCAGTGCAGAGAGAGCAGCCAGAGCGGGAGGCAGTGCAGAGAGAGAAGCCAGAGCTGGAGGCTGGAGAGGAGACTGCAGTGCAGAGAGAGCAGCCAGAGCGGGAGGCAGTGCAGAGAGAGAAGCCAGAGCAGGAGTCTGGAGAGGAGACTGCAATGCAGAGAGAGCAGCCAGAGCGGGAGGCTGGAGAGGAGACTGCAGTGCAGAGAGAGAAGCCAGAGCGGGAGGCTGGAGAGGAGACTGCAGTGCAGAGAGCAGCCAGAGCGGGAGGCAGTGCAGAGAGAGAAGCCAGAGCTGGAGGCTGGAGAGGAGACTGCAGTGCAGAGAGAGCAGCCACAGCGGGAGGCAGTGCAGAGAGAGAAGCCAGAGCGGAAGGCTGGAGAGGAGACTGCAGTGCAGAGAGAGCAGCCAGAGCAGGAGGCAGTGCAGAGAGAGAAAGCCAGAGCTGGAGGCTGGAGAGGAGACTGCAGAGCAGAGAGAGAAGCCAGAGCAGGAGGCTAGAAAGGAGATGGCAGCCAGAGTGGGAGGCTGGAGAGGAGACTGCAGTGCAGAGAGAGCAGCCAGAGCGGGAGGCAGTGCAGAGAGAGAAGCCAGAGCTGGAGGCTGGAAAGGAGACTGCAGAACAGAGAGAGAAGCCAGAGCAGGAGGCTAGAAAGGAGATGGCAGCCAGAGTGGGAGGCTGGAGAGGAGACCGCAGCCAGAATGTGTTTATGACAAAACCTTGTCCCTTCTCATGTCATGTCCCTGCCAGTTACCACTGGAAATACATTTTGCTGTTGGATGTCTTTAGGTTTCTTTTGTTTTTTAAACTATATGTAACTGCAGGTTTCTTCTGGGCTCTGGTCTTTAAATTCATAGAGGAATCAGTCGATTGCCAGTACAGACAGAAGCAGGACAGTAAGGAACAGTTAGTGACCGAAAAAATACCACTAGACTGAGAATTCAGAACCATCCTGCTATTAACCACAAAGCAACCATTACCTGAGTATCAAGACAACGCAATACTGAGACACAATCAGGGAGAAATCCTCCACGCTTCACAACAGTGCCCTGGTTTAAGCAGCAAGAAGAAGGCAGATAAGATTTCCTAATATTGCCCTGGCCTAGGTAGCTCTTACAGTAATTAGGTAGCTTATTTTTTGTGTTAATTTGTTAATTAAATGATGCCTGGCCTGACACAGTGGCTTCTTCCTGTGGCTGCCACTTCCTGGCATTTCAAAGGCTGGCGCCACTTTTGTGTCCCTCCGTACCCCTGAGCATAATGGAGCCAGTTTTTCAAAGGCTTTCCTCCCATGTGAAAATACCTTGATGGATCAGGCCCTAAATTACATGCTTACAGTTTAGGATTTTTTTTACAATTTAGCAGGATTATCAGCCAAACTCAGGAGCTAAAATGTTTGGCTGAAACTTCTCCCAGTTCGTTGGCCTAGATCCTTCTGATCCGAACAGTTTCAGACCCATTTCTTCTCTTCCATTTTTCTCCAGAATTCTTGAGGCTTCTGTTGTTTGTCAATTAACCGATCATCTCAAGAAATGTGATTTGCTCCATCCCCACCAATTTGGGTTTAGGCGTGTAATGAGCACAGAACATCTTCTCTCCTTAACAGGCACTTTAGGGAGAGGATTAGATAACCGTCAGCAATTCCTTCTCGTGGCTCTCGATATCTCATCCGCATTCGACACCATGGACCGCAACATTCTCTTTTTTCGACTTCAAGAATGCGGTACATCAGGAAACGATTTGGCATGGGTTTGACCATATCTTGCTGATCCATCTCTATATATCAAATTCAACAATGAAATTTCTCCTATATCTCGCATTAAAACTGGGGTTCCCCAGGGATATGCGCCCTTCTCCATGCTTTTCAACGTTTACTTAGCTCCAGTCTGTACAATTCTTTCGAACCTGTCAGACTATAATAAGGGATACGCTGACAACATTCAGTTTGTCTTCTTGCGCATGCGCTCTACTTCGAATGAAACCATAGAACACCTTAACATCTGTTTTTCTGCCGTCAATTCTTGGCTAAAACACAATAAACTTACTTTAAACATGTCAAATTCTTGGTCGTCTGCAGCCCTTATTCTACTTTCACTGAAAATTCTATTCACATTTCCAATGAACGTTTTCAAATTAAAAATCAGATAAAAAGCCTTGGTGTAATATTAGATAACCCACTTTCATTTCGGCTGCAAGTTAAACATGTCATCAAGCAGGGTTTTTCTAGACTGCGAATAACTCTCAAGCCTGAGAAAATGTGTACATGCACCAGAGTTTCGCACTGTCTTGCAAGCTTCTATATTTCCAATCCTTGACCATTGTAACACTCTGTATATTGATATCACTCCGGCCTTTACAACTGTTAATAAATTCAGCTGCTCACCTAATTACTGGTTTGAAGCATTATGATCATATCACTCTGGTCTTGATTGAGTTACTTTGGCTATCGATTCATGAAAGAATTAAATTTAAAATTGGGAATGACCATTTTAAAATTAATTAACAATCAGTCCTGCCTATGGGCTAACGCCATCTTGAAATTTTACCAACCCTCAAGATCTCTGCGCTCATCTCAGCGGGCCCCTACTAGATGTTCCAGGCCCTTGAGTTGCATATTAACATCTTACTGGAGAGCGCTCATTCTCAATTGCCGGCCCAGTATTTTGGAATACCCTTCCTTTTGAGATTCATCAGTGTGACTCAGTTAAGAACTTTAGAAGGCTCCATAAGACTTTTTTGTTTAAGCTTGTTATTATTAACTTACATTTTATTTTAAATTGTTTAATATTATTTTGCTATTTTTATTTGGAATTTTATTATGCTCTTATGTATTGATTTTTATTTCTTCTATTTTTGGTCATCTTTATTATTATGTGTGTTATTATGTCCATGCCTAGGCCAATTTTTGAGTTAGGCAATTCATAAATGTAATAAATGTAAATGGAGGAAACTCGGTTAGCAGCCTCATGCTGAAAATGACAGCTAAGTGCCTGAGACTTTCTCCATTCCAACGCCACCTTCATTGCCACTCACTTTATTGGGAACCTAAATTTAGCTGCTTAGGGAGACTACATATAGGGGCGAGTAAATTTTCAAAAGGGGTCAGTTTAGGTGCTTGATTCTCAAAGTTAGGCACTTGAGCCCAGTGGACCGTTAGTGAGCTGTGGTAGGCAGTGCCGTGGCTTTGAGGGTAAAATTCAAGCATGTGCTGGGACCGCAGGTACTTTTTTTGCCTGTGCATTTTGCACCACTTCTCTAAGGGAAAATGCGAGCCCAACGTAAAGGAGCAGCAGAGAGTTGCGCCTGCATTTTCTGCTGCTACTTTTTTTCAACCCAAACCATGCACCTTGTTTTGAAAATATAAAAGTCCACACATTGTTGGCTCCTCCATGGCAATGCGGGTAAATATAGGAGCATTGTGGAATCCTCCACAGGGCTGCCCTCGCTCAGAGCCGCAGGGCTTCCTGATCACATTTGGTCTTAGAATTCAGCCTTTGGCAGATTACTCACATCTATTGGTTTGAGGTCATCCTGAGACCCTGCAGGGATTTGTGTGGCAAATGAATCCTTGGCACGGCACCCTCAAGAAATCCAGGAGGTGCGGCAGTCAGGATACTGAACTGTGAGTCACAAAAACCTCTGTGCCTCAAACCGGATCTCTCTCTGTGATCTTGGAAGAGTCCTATTATCTTCCTGTGCCTCGCTTGTAAACCTGGCTTTGTCACTGAACCTCTGCAGTTGGGTCACTTTACCTAATATCAGCTCTGCCTTTGGAACTCAATGACTTTGGGCAAGTTACCAGTTGAAATTGGGCAATACATGCATGCAATGATTGTCACATGCTTAGCAAATAAGACCCATAGGAGCCTAGGCCAACAAAGCAAGAAGGAAGGCTGTCTAAAAAAGCCGTGAGGGCAACCAAGTAGATTAGAAGCCAAGAAATGTCCAATTCGAAACATAGGAGCATAGTACATGACAACAGAAAAAGACCAACAAATCCATCCAGTTATTCCGATCTACACTGACAAGGATACATTCCAGCTGCTTGTAAAGATGTTTGTCTATTGCTTATTTAAATTTCTATTCTGCCTTTCCAGACGTAGGTCAAGGTGGTTTACAATCGAAAATATAAGTTACTAATGCAGGGAAGAAACATAATAAATATACATGATCAAAGCAAACTAGCAACACATTTCAAAAAACAAATCAGTATACAGTTGCATAATAAAACTGTCACAAAATCACCAATTGCTAGGATTAAAAATCAGAATATAAGTAAATCATATGTAAATGTGTTATACAAATTATCAAACAGAGAAACGTCATGTCAGTTCCTAAAATGGATCACAACTAATCATGCAGCCTCTCAAGCTATGAGCAACCAGCCTTCAGCACTTTCCAAAAATAACAAATTTCATATTTCTAAAAAGAGATTATATGTTAAAAGCAGCAGAAAACCGCCAGGTTCTTCACCACCTCCTAAGCAGTAACAGATTGCAGACAGAAATAAGATGCATCTCTCTCTCATTGCTCAGAGGTTGGAAAAGAGAAGGATGTTTTTGTGGCTTGGAGTGTTTCAGGAACATCCTTATGGAGCATCGGATGTACGCCACTGATCACTGCAGCGCACCACAACCCAGCCACCGAGTACGCCACTGATCGCCGCAGCGCACCGCCACGATAACCCAGCCACCGAGTACGCCACTGATCGCCGCAGCGCACCGCCACGATCACCCAGCCACCGAGTACGCCACTGATCGCCGCAGCGCACCGCGACCGATAACCCAGCCACCGAGTACGCCACTGATCGCCGCAGCGCACCGCGACCGATAACCCAGCCACCGAGTACGCCACTGATCGCCGCAGCGCACCGCGACCGATAACCCAGCCCACCGAGTACGCCACTGATCGCCGCAGCGCACCGCCACGATAACCCAGCCACCGAGTACGCCACTGATCGCCGCAGCGCACCACGACCGATAACCCAGCCACCGAGTACGCCACTGATCGCCGCAGCGCACCACGACCGATAACCCAGCCACAGAGTACGCCACTGATCGCCGCAGCGCACCACCACCGATAACCCAGCCACCGAGTACGCCACTGATCGCCGCAGCGCACCGCGACCGATAACCCAGCCACCGAGTACGCCACTGATCGCCGCAGCGCACCGCGACCGATAACCCAGCCACCGAGTACGCCACTGATCGCCGCAGCGCACCGCCACGATAACCCAGCCACCGAGTACGCCACTGATCGCTGCAGCGCACCACCACCGATAACCCAGCCACAGAGTACGCCACTGATCGCTGCAGCGCACCACCACCGATAACCCAGCCACCGAGTACGCCACTGATCGCTGCAGCGCACCACGATCGATAACCCAGCCACCGAGTACGCCACTGATCGCTGCAGCGCACCACGACCGATAACCCAGCCACCGAGTACGCCACTGATCGCTGCAGCGCACCACGACCGATAACCCAGCCACCGAGTACGCCACTGATCGCTGCAGCGCACCACGACCGATAACGCAGCCACCGAGTCCCGTGTCTGAGAGGAAGCTCTGTGCGGATACAGGAACCTTTCTTTCCTGTTTTTATTTAATTTTTTCCTAGTGTTTATTTTAACCCCCCCAAAAAAGGAGGAAAACATGACTAGTTTTGCTTCCCAGGGAACTTTCTCCTGGGAACTTTCTCCTTGAATACTGTGTACAATTCTGGTCGCCGCATCTCAAAAAAGATATAATTGTGATGGAGAAGGTACAGAGAAGGGCGACCAAAATGATAAAGGGGATGGAACAACTCCCCTATGAGGAAAGACTAAAGAGGTTAGGGCTGTTGAGCTTGGAGAAGAGACAGCTGAGGGGGGATATGATAGAGGTCTTTAAGATCATGAGAGGTCTTGAACGAGTAGATGTGAATCGGTTATTTACTCTTTCGGATAATAGAAAGACTAGGGGGCACTCCATGAAGTTAGCATGTGGCACATTTAAAACTAATCGGAGAAACTTCTTTTTCACTCAATGCACAATAAAGCTCTGGAATTTGTTGCCAGAGGATGTGGTTAGTGCAGTTAGTGTAGCTGGGTTCAAAAAAGGATTGGATAAGTTCTTGGAGGAGAAGTCCATTAACTGCTATTAATCAAGTTTACTTAGGGAATAGCCACTGCTATTAATTGCATCAGTAGCATGGGATCTTCTTAGTGTTTGGGTAATTGCCAGGTTCTTGTGGCCTAGTTTGGCCTCTGTTGGAAACAGGATGCTGGGCTTGATGGACCCTTGGTCTGACCCAGCATGGCAATTTCTTATGTTCTTATGTTCTCCCTTTTGCTGCTGGACTACTGTCTGCATTTTAATGTTGTTGATTTGTTATTGAGTTTAAGTTTCTAAGGGAGGAGGGATGTAAAGCTAATCTAAATCACTTTTAGCCTATTGATTTATTTTATATTTGACTGTCAATGACCCACAAAACTCTACAATTAACCTACTTATAATTACCTCGTTACCCACCTTATTGACTCTTGTTTCGAATTAAATTCCTCCTACATTAATACTAGTAAATTTATAGTAAGAGGTTTTGAGGTGCATAGTACATGTGTTGCTGTTGCAGTCTTCTCCTGTTTCAAGGCATGCAGGCTCTCTAGAAGCTGGGGCTGTGGAGTCTGAATCCTGGGAAGCTCACAGTGACCTCTGGAGCGCTCTCCCAGGGGCTGCTGGGTAAGGCATGCAGATGAGCCTCCTGATCCTCTTCTGCTGCAAGGTATGCGGGCTCTCTAGAAGCTGTGGTGTCTGAATCCTGGATAGCTCATAGTGACCCCTGGAGTCCTCTCCTAGGAGCTGCTGGGTAAGGTATGCAGATGAGCTTTCCAGTCCTCTTCTGCTGCATAGGATCCTGTGAGGTTTCGAAGCACTAATAATCTGTGTGGATATCCTGAATCACAGGCCTGTCTGTGGGTATTGAGGAGTGGTCTTTGGAAGCACGGTTCTGGCACTGCGCTTACTGCACAATGCTGCAGCGCGCCATAAACTCAACGCCAGAACAAAGACCTGCACAAGCTTCCAGCAGCCCAGAGAAATATCACAGCACTCTTAGCTCCATTAAGCAATTCCCCAGACTCCCAGAAAGCAAGAATTCCCGATATCCAAGATGGAAAACTAGAAAGGCTCCCGTCACGTGCAGTTGAGAGTTTATTTGGTTTTAGTTTCCATACAGCAATGCTACAAGTGTTTTTCTAAGTTCCAAAAACTGCTTAGCTCAAATAACAAAGCTGAGCAGAAGGCCATGGGATGTGATGGCAGGTTGGTGGTGTAATCGGCTTGCTTGTTTTTTCCTAGCCTTCTGAATCTATTTTAAATTTTCTGTCCCTCCAGTGACAAGCTACAATCAGCTCTTGATTTCATTTGCTTGTCATGCTTTAATCATCCCTTCAGGCTCATCTTTCAACATATGTTACAGCACATCTCAAAGCGCTGTTTTATTAACCCTCTCTTTCATGCTCTCTTTGCTTCATTCTTATTAGAAGGAGCAGTAAATCCATCAGCGATACAGTCAGACAGCCCCGAGGAGCTCAGGTGCCACAGCAGCAGCAGCCACGGGGACCACTTAACAGAGAACAGCAAAACAACATGGAGGGGGGGTCCCTAACTAGAGTAGCATCAGTGTCTGAATAGAGACTGCCTGAGGCGAATGTCCTGTGTGTTAGGAGAGGTTTCACACTCCCCAGTGGGAAAGGTCATTAGTTTGACAAAACTCACTCCTGTGCCCTCGTGGTTCTTCTTCCAGTCTCTCCCTCCAAGGGGGATCCCTTTCTGAAGAGAAAGATGCTGGGTGGCTGGGAGCTAAGCCTTCAGGATTAGAGAGGTGTGGGCTTGGGGTCCAAGATGGATTCCTGAGATATACTGAGCAAGAGGTCTCGTGAGAAGAAGGGAGAGAAGCTCCATAATACCTACCTCAGAAGCAGTCAGGGGTAGAATGGCTCAGGAACATAAGAGCATAAGAAATTGCCATGCTGGGTCAGACCAAGGGTCCATCAAGCCCAGCATCCTGTTTCCAACAGTGGCCAATCCAGGCCACAAGAACCTGGCAATTACCCAAACACCAAGAAGATCCCATGCTACTGATGCAATTAATAGCAGTGGCTATTCCCTAAGTAAAATAATTAATAGCAGTTAACTCCTTCAAGAACTTATCCAAACCTTTTTTAAACCCAGCTACACTAACTGCCTTAACCACATCCTCTGGCAACGAATTCCAGAGCTTAAACGTGCATCAAGTGAAAAAGAACTTTCTCCGATTAGTCTTAAATGTGCTACTTGCTAACTTCATGGAGTGCCCCTGGTCTTTGTATTATCCCACAGAGTAAATAATCATTTTATATTTACGCATTCAAGTCCTTTCATGCTTTTGTAAATCTCTATCATATTTCCACTCAGCCGCCTCCTCGCCAAGCTGAACGGCCCTAACCTCTTTAGTCTTTCCTCATAGGGGAGCTGTTCCATTCCCCTTATCATTTTGGTTGCCCTTCTCTGTACCTTCTCCATCGCAATTATATCTTTTTTGAGATGCGGCGACCAGAATTGTACACAGTATTCAAGATGCGGTCTCACCATGGAGCGATACAGAGGCATTATGACATTTTCCGTTTTATTCACCATTCCCTTTCTAATAATTCCTAACATTCTGTTTGCTTTTTTGCCTGCTACAGCACACTGAACCGACAATTTCAATGTGTTATCCACTATGACACCTAGATCTTTTTCCTGGGTGGTAGCTCCTAATATGGAACCTAACATTGTGTAACTACAGCAAGGGTTATTTTTCCCTATATGCATCACCTTGCACTTATCCACATTAAATTTCATCTGCCATTTGGATGCCCAATTTTCCAGTCTTGCAAGGTCCTCCTGTAATGTATCACAGTCCGCTTGTGATTTAACTACTCTGAACAATTTTGTATCATCTGCAAATTTGATAACCTCACTCGTCGTATTCCTTTCCAGATCATTTATATATATATTGAAAAGCACCGGTCCAAGTACAGATCCCTGAGGCAATCCACTGTTTACCCTTTTCCACTGAGAAAATAGATCATTTAATCCTACTCTCTGTTTCCTGTCTTTTAGCCAGTTTGTAGTCCACGAAAGGACATCGCCTCTTATCCCATGACGTTTTAGTTTTCGTAGAAGCCTTTCATGAGGGACTTTGTCAAACGCCTTCTGAAAATCCAAATACACTACATCTACTGGTTCACTTTTATCCACATGTTTATTAACCCCTTCAAAAAAATGAAGCAAATTTGTTAGGCAAGACGTCCCTTGGGTAAATCCATGTTGACTGTATTCCATTAAATCATGTCGTTCTATATCCTCTACGATTTTGATCTTGAGAATAGTTTCCACTATTTTTCCTGGCACTGAAGTCAGGCTTACTGGTCTATAGTTACCCGGATCACCCCTGGAGCCTTTTTTAAATATTGGGGTTACATTGGCCACCCTCCAGTCTTCAGGTACAATGGATGATTTTAATGATAGGTTACAAATTTTAACTAATAGATCAGAAATTTCATTTTTGAGTTCCTTCAGTATCCTAGGATGCATACCATCCGGTCAAGGTGATTTGCTACTCTTTAGTTTGTCAATTTGGTCTACTACGTCTTCCAGGTTCACAGTGATTTCGTTCAGTTCGTCTGACTCATCACCCCTGAAAACCATCTCCGGAACTGGTATCTCCCCAACATCCTCATTAGTAAACACGGAAGCAAAGAATTCATTTAGTCTTCCTGCAATGGCCTTATCTTAAGAACATAAGAACATAAGAAATTGCCATGCTGGGTCAGACCAAGGGTCCATCAAGCCCAGCATTCTGTTTCTAACAGAGGCCAAAACCAGGCCACTAGTTACCAAAACTGGCAATTACCAAAACACTAATAGCTCCTTTAACCCCTCGGTCATCTAATGGTCCAGCTGACTCCCTCACAGATTTCTTGCTTTGGATATATTTTTAAAAGTTTTTATTATGAGTTTTTGCCTCTATGGCCAACTTCATTTCAAATTCTCTCTTTGCCTGTCTTATCAATGTTTTACATTGACAATGCTTATGTTTTATTCTATTTTCTTCAGATGGTTCCTTCTTCCAATTTTTGAAGGATGTTTTTTTTGGCTAAAATAGCCTCTTTCACCTCACCTTTTAACCATGATGGTAATCGTTTTGCCTTTTTTCCACCTTTCTTAATGTGTGGAATACGTATGGACTGCGCCTCTAGGATTGTATTTTTAAACAATGTCCAAGCCTATTGAACACTTTTAACCTTTGCAGCTGCACCTTTCAGTTTTTTTTAACTATTTTCCTCATTTTATCAAAGTTTCCCTTTTGAAAGTTTAGTGTTAGAGCTGCAGATTTACTTATTGTCCCCCTTCCAGTTATTAGTTTAAATTTGATCATGTTATGATCACTATTGCCAAGTGGCCCCACCACCATTACCTCTCTCACCAAATCCTGCGTTCCACTAAGAATTAAATCTAAAATAGCTCCCTCTCTTGTTGGTTCCTGAACCAATTGCTCCATGAAGCAATCATTTATTACATCCAGGAACTTTATGTCTCTAGAAAGTCCTGATGTTACATTTACCCAGTCAATATTGGGTAATTGAAATCTCCCATTATTATTGCACCTCCACATTGGTTTGCTTCCCTGATTTCTCTTAGCATTTCATCATCTGTCTGACCATTTTGTCTAGGTGGATGGTAGTATACTCCTATCACTATACTCTTACCCAACACATATGGGATTTCTACCCATGTAGATTCTACTGAGCATTTAGTCTCTTGTATGATCTTTATCCTGATGGACTCTATACTCTCCCGGACATAAAGTGTCACACCCCCACCAAGTTGATCCTCCCTATCATTGCGATATAATTTGTACCCTGATATAGCACTGTCCCATTGGTTATCCTCCTTCCACCAAGTCTCTGTGATGCCAATTATGTCAATGTCATCATTTGCTGCTATACACTCTAACTCTTCCATCTTACTTCTTAGACTTCTGGCATTGGCATACAGACATTTCAAAGTGTGTTTTTTGTTTGTTTTAACAACCTGCTTTCCAGTTGTTTGGGATAATTCGGAAATCATTAGCTTTGGTGATTTTTTACATATAGGTATATGAACTATGTTTGCATTTAATGGAACCTCTCTGTTGGGATGCCCTAACTCTCCTGTTTCATTAGTATCCTTCAAGGATACATTTCTCCAAACCATGCACTGCTGAGCGACTGTCGGCTTTCCCCTTTGTTCTAGTTTAAAAGCTGCTCTATCTCCTTTTTGAAAGTTAGCGCCAGCAGCCTGGTTCCACTCTGGTTAAGGTGGAGCCCATCCTTTCGGAAAAGTCTCCCCTTTCCCCAAAAGTTTCCCCAGTTCCTTACAAAACTGAATCCCTCTTCCTTGCACCATCGTCTCATCCACGCATTGAGACTCCGGAGCTCTGCCTGCCTCTGGGGACCTGCACGTGGAACAGGAAGCATTTCAGAGAATACTACCCTGGAGGTTCTGGATTTAAGCTTTCTACCTAGGAGCCTAAATTTGGCTTCCAGAACCTCCCTCCCACATTTTCCTATGTCGTTGGTGCCCACATGTACCACAACAGTCGGCTCCTCCCCAGCACTGTCTAAAATCCTATCTAGGTGACGCGTGAGGTCTGCCACCTTCGCACCAGGTAGGCAAGTTACCAGGTGATCCTCACGCCCACCAGCCACCCAGCTATCTACATTACTAATAATAATCGAATCACCAACTATGATGGCCAGCCTAACCCTTCCCTCCTGGGCAATAGCCCTGGGAGACTTGTCCTCAGTGCGAGACGACAATACAGCAATCTCTCTGCCGTGACAGGAGAAAGCAGTGGGCTCTGTGAGATGTCTGATGGCTTTCTGGCACCTTCCCTCCTCAGACGTGCAGAGGCCACCAGCTGAGGTTGACTGAACTCTGGGCCAGGTCTGGTTCATTTTCTGGCTAAAAGCACCTTTCCTGTAGTAACTTACTGCAGAGGGAAACTGGAATAGAAATGGCGGGCTGTGTTCTTTGCTGCCTGCCTGCTGGTGTCCCGAGCACTATAAATTCTGTTTTGGCTGTGCAGTAAGGGAGAGTCCGAGGCTGGAAATAAATCTTCCCTTTGTGGGTTCTAGGGACTAGACTGGGAATAGAAGGAGTGAGGAGAAAGGCCGTGCATGATGACTCCCTGATGAAAGCTGGATGGGAAGGTGTAAGGAGAAGGGTCATGCATGATGGCTCCCCGATGAGAACTACATGAAGACAGAGCTGGAGAAAGGGCCCTGTAAGATGGCTTCGCAGTGAGATCCAGAAGGGAAGGCTTGCACGATGACGCAAAAGAGAAGAATGAAAGGCTGCATGGGGGGTGGCCCCTGGAGAGGAGCCGAATCGGCAGGAAGGCCTTGATGATGATGAAGAAAGAGAGGCCGGGGTCTTTGGGGGCCCGTGGTAATGAGCAGAGCTGGATCCTCTTTCATCTTCCCTTCCCAGGGCCGTCGGGCTGGCTCCGGTTTGATGTCCAGGCCGAGAATAACAAAGGCAGTACTGAGAGAAACCAAAGCAAAGGGAGAGAGATCAGAGGCAGAGAGAGACAGAGTGTGGGAAGGAAAGCAGAGGAGGAGAAAGGGGAACATCTTATTCATTTGTTTTATTCATTTAACAATCATTTCTGTACCGCAGTATCACAAAAGGTCAGTGCGGCTTACAGACCACAGAATATAAAAGCAACTAAAATACATAAAACAAACTGAGCAAGCCACGCTGTCGGTGCACTTGATGAATACGTTCTGATAGGTCAGGGGGGGAGAGGGAAGTGCAGGGTCCCTGGCGGGCACTGATGCCGGATAGTCCGTGCACCGTGGCAGGCGGCTTCCTTCCGTTCCCAGGGGCCGAGGGGCTCCCATCTCATGCGGCCGCACAGATGTCACAGGCAGGCGCCCAATGTGAAGACGCAAAGCCTCAGAGAATCCAGGAAGGAAAAGGGAGGTTTCTGAATCACCTAGATGCACCCATGTGCTGCGGGGAGAGAGGTGCTTGCAGACCTGCATATCCTGGATTATCGATGGGCTATGGATACAGAAGCCACGTTAATCAGAATCTGCCTCGTTCATGTAACAGCAGGCCTCATAGAAGATGCTTCAGGAATCAGCATAGCGTATCGTCAGAGTCCTTGCTAGGCGGCTGGAGGAAGTTCTTCTCTCTCTATCCTCGTCCTGCTGCTGTTTTCTGGAAAGTTTGGGGCAGCAGTGGAAAGTGAGGAGGATCCTCAGGAGCCACCCACTGCAGCAGTTGGGGATATAAAATGGTAAATGATTAAACGGTAAAATAAAATCTCACGTTCGGTCCTTTCACCATTTGATATTTGCTGGCAGCCCCTAGGGGAGCCGGGGACAGGCTCGAATGGGCCCATGGCTGTCTTGTGCATTTCTCTTTCCCAGCATGGACCACTAATGGGGGGAAGAGCGTGACAGCACATCGTGGCCCCCAGGCCACCCTTCCCAGCTGCAGCTAGTGTTTAAATGAACATTCCAACAGTTAACAATATTTCCCTCCTTAGCAGTAACGCATGTGGTGTGTGTGTGTGAGGTGACCAGGTAAGGGACAGGCTGAGCCTCGCCTGGACTTGCACTCGGGACATCTCTAGTCTTGTACTTCCTGCTCTTTGTAGGATTCGGGAGAACAAATTTAGAGATACAGTGGCCTAACACCAGGGTGGGCTTAGCCTGTCCTTCATGGCTCTGTGGCCACCTGATGCCAACAATATTGAGGGACCCATTGAGGATGACGTGGCTGGAAGGAGGGATCCAGAGCTCCTGCTGGTTCTCATTAATTTGATCCCTCCCCGCCCCTTCCTCAGACTCCGGGCAAAGGTTGGGAATTGTCGAACCAAGACGACCCCTAATCAGAAAGCCCTGTCCGTTTGACGTTAGCCTGGTGTGTGCACCAACCATTCATCTCTCCGTGACAGAAAAAGCGCTCTCTTCTCCCATAACTCCAGGAAGGAGATTTGTTCTTTAGGGTAAAATATTCATCATTGTTCCACTTCTCCCTCCAAGAGCTCTCAGACTTCGGTATGTTTCAGTGTCTCTGCCTATTCTCCCTGCTCTTCCACCAAGGGGCTTTTAGATCTTCAAATTTAATAGAAATGCGCCTTCTAGAAACTGTAATTACATAAAATTCCTAAGCGGATGAGCTACAGAATGCATCGGGGGTGAGGTGTGAAGAGAGAGCGCCAGGCCCTGGCGGTAGAAGACCAGGCATAACTGGACTCCTGGTCGGGGCGGTGGCCTGAATCCTTCCTGGCTCGAAGAAAAACAAAGAAGTGAAAGTTTACCATGGCGTAACTAATACAGAGCTCGGACACCCTCAGCTGTAGTTCGGAATGCATGCCCTGCCAAAAAAAAGAAATGGGGGAATAAGCACAGGAAGGTGACTTGGAAAAGAAAATCCTGCGGGGGGTGTGGCCCACAGAAAGCTGGAGGCTTCAGTGCTCTGATGTTTGTCATAGTGCAGATTCTAACTGTGCTCAGTAATGTGACCGGTTCAGAAGTGTCACGACCTCACCTTGAGCTTTGCAGGTTGCAGAAAGATGTTATTGCCTGAGTGACAAAGGCAGCAGGTGACAATAACCTAGACTTGCCAGCTGACTCCCTGTCAGCCTGGGTTTTTACCCTGCCGTCAGCAGCGCATCTCCGTGCCGGCTGGCAGCCTGGGGAGTCCTTTGCAGCAGGTCATGCTTGTACCGACAGGCAGGGAATGTCGTAAGGATCTCATCACTTTCAGCTTCATTAGCCCCATCAGGCTCTGAGAAAAAGCCAGCGTGGCTCGTGCTGTGGTGTTGGGGAATGTTAACCTAGACCAGGGGTGGCCAACTCCGATCCTCAAGAATCACAAACAGGCCAGATTTTTAGGATATCCGTAATGAATATGCATGAGGGAGATCTGCATACGCCGGAGGCAGTGCATGCAAATCTCTCTCATGCATACTTATTGTGGATACCCTGAAATCCAGGCCTGTTTGTGGCTCTTGAGGATCGGAGTTGGCCATCCCTGACCTAGACCCTGCTGATTAAATGCTTCCAAGCAGTAAGTAAAGACGTAAAAATATTTCCTAGACGACATAAAACATCCATAATAAAATGTTGCGTATTACTAACGCTTCAGGTAAATGCTAGAGTTTAAAAGCAGCTAGAGAACGATGTGAAAGACATTTTAAGACATATTTTTAATGTGATATTTAAATAACTTAAGCCTTAACCCTAGGTGGCTTGAGGATATGACAACTTATTTTTATAAGATCTCAAGAGATGTGTCAGGAAAACAAATAAAGAGTAATACCTTGCATTAGAAATCAGCAGCTAAGTAAAAATTGCACGACTACGGCTGTACTGTGTTACGGAGCAGCCCCTTGCAGTGCGCCCTCTGAGAGGAAACTAAAAGGTCACATTTCCTGCAAGGTCATTTCAGCTGATGCAGGCTCTTCTCCACTAAGAGTTAGGTCAGTGCTGCTGATCACTTATTACCATAAAGTACATCTCCTGTTGATGAGAGGTATCAGATGGGTAGGGAGGCGTGTTCAAGATGGCACCCTGACGAGAGGTGTAGATCTTGCCTTTTCTCCTGTCTCCTTTCTTGTTTTTGTTTTTTTTTATAAATTCTCAATACAATAACATAATAAACATGTTACAGAAAAAAAAGGGAAGATTACAACCATATATAAATAAGCATTACTATAAGTTTAAGAAATAATATTTCTCTTGTTCTTCCCTACATTTATAAGAAATAGGAGAGAGATCCAAGTTAAATAGAGCGACTTTCTAGAACAAACTATGAGGAAATAAAGAGCCTTCCTTTACCATTACTAAGCCAGAGCCTGTAATCTAGGAGTGTGCATTTATGAACGACCTTAATTGCATTGGATCATAGTAAATATACTTCACATTTTGGCATTTGGATAAACATTTACAAGGGTATCGTATAACACATTGCCCTCCCATTGCAACAATTTCTGATCTCATCTATAAGAATTTTTTTCTACGATCCTGTGAGGGCTTAGTAATATCCGGATATATCCAAATCCGATAACCATGAAATAACGCGTTTCTGTTTCTCAAAAATAACCTCATGACATTATTACATTCCTGTTTAAAAGCGAACAATACTACTAAAGTCCCTCTTTGTTGTATTCTGTGTCCTGGGAAATTTCCAAAAGTCCTGTTAAATCCAAAGATTTCTGTTCTTCTTTACTATTTTGAGATATCTTTTGTCGCATGTAAAAGGCTTTTGTAATCAGTGGCATTACATCTTTAGGTATCTTGAGAATATTTAAGAGGTGATTTTTAAAAAGTTCTGCAGGAGGTATCTTATGAATTATTGGAAAATGTATAACCCTCAGGATCAAGAACCTAAGGGCATTTTCCACATTTCTAATTTCTTAGTTGCCATTGCCTCTAATAATACGAGATTATGCTGCACTTTCTCTACTTGAGAAACTCTCTTTTCAAGATTTTCCATTTTTTCTTCCTGTGCCATAACTTTATTTTCAATAATCTGTCCCCATTTGTTGGTCTTCAAGAGCACCTGAGTCAACGAAGTAATAGCTGTTTCTATTGAGACCAGGGCCGTCCAAACAGTTTCTAGCGTTACTTTTTCAGGTTTCTGTAAGACAAATAAAGGACCTGTATTTGAAGATATGGCACCTCCTGAGTCTTCTGTTGTTCTTTTCCCTCCCAGTACTTTATTTGAGGTTAAATCCATGGTAGCTTCAAGTAGAAGAAAATATTCCCATTGTTTTTCTAGGGAAGCAACTTGTGAAAAACCAGTAACCTCTGTAACCATTCCTGGGATCATCGGTTTTTCTCCCCCCATAATCCAGTCTCTTTGATTCACCATCAAAAGTATTGAGGATGATGTTAAACCCTCCAACGGAGCCCCGTGGGGTGGAGAAAGCGTTTCTGGCGTGCCAGGGCTCAATGAGATCTCCTCGGTCAAGGAGGGTGGTGCTTGCTCCTCATCAGCCCCCACCATGGCTGCTTCTCCCGGCGTCTTTGGCATTGATGAAAGGAATCCATCAATTTTTTGCTGAGAGGAATCTCCAGTGATTGAAGGTAAAGTTTTGCGGAGTTTTGCGTTCCGCTTTGTATGTGGCATACTCACTTTCAAGAGGTAATTCGCCTTAAAGAAAAGCAAAGTGACAGAGCTTGCGTCTCCTGCTCCTTAACGATCCGCCATCTTGGATCCCCAGTCCTGAACCTCGTGTCTCCTTTCTTTCTGGTATAATGGGGAAGAGGAAAGGGGTTGTTCGCATTTATCCCTCCACCGGAGCTTTGCGGCAGACCATCTTTCCCTAGTTTTCACTAACATCATCCTCTCTGATGCCGACCGCTGACTTGGCCGGTGTGATGGCTGGCTTGTCAATTGCTGAAACATCGCTTAGCCCGGTCGCACGGTCATTGCCACTGCCTCCTGGACTCAACATAGACGCAGGAGTAGATTTGCCGGAACCGGCGCATCTTTCTGGCATTTCTCCCGCTTTCCCGGGTGGCGCTCTCGTTCCCACTGCTGCTGAGGGACCACAGTTGAAAGCAGCGGAGCAGTATCAGCTACACCAGGAGACAGAATGCTTGTTTAAGGGAGTGGCCCCCAGCGCTCTAGCAGCGGGTGAAGTTTCCTCATCTGGCAAGGTCTCTGGCTCACAGGAGATTCGGGATGCATTCAATATTTTCCAGGTTAAGACTTGTTTTGACCAAACCTGCTCAAGTGACTTTGGACAATCTATGGGGTGTCCTTAAATCAGTTGAGAAGTCTGTCTCATCTCTGGTTATCATAACATTGGATATCCATTCTAAATGTTTAAATCAAGATCAATGTATGGCTGCATGTGAAGGATCTATTTCTAAACTGGAAACTTCGGTCATTGAGATTAAAGATTTGCAAGCTACACAAGGAGTAGACTCTGCTATCATATCATGTAAACTAGAGAGTTTGGAGAATGCTTCCAAAAATTTGAACCTATGTTTTCTGAATTTTTCTCAAATCCCATTACTCTCTCCAATTGAAATGTTTAAGCTCTATATGAAATGAGTTATGGAAATTCAGGAATCAGCCTATCCGCCTATTCAAAAGATGTATTATTTACCATCGGCCAAGAAAAATCCGGATAGGATACCACAAGAAGCTTCCTTGAATTTAACAGACTTTCTTGAGAACTCCTCTTTGCCATCTCATAGTTGAGCTACCTTATTTCTTTTGTGTTTTTACAAGATAGAGATTTATTTTATTTTATTTATTTATTTATTTATTTGTTTGTTTTTATATACAGACATTCGATCGAGATATCACATCGGTTTACATGTAACTGAACAGAAATAAGGCAGAAGGTGCTTATTTTACATTGTAAAATTGTAACTTAAATAATAATTTAGAAAGAATAAATTTACATAGTAACTTTGAAAGGTTTATTTACATAGTAACTTTGAGAAATAACATTTAACATAATAGCCTTCATTTATTTTTCCGAAAACGTGAAGTGCTAGCTAGGTTTACTCAGGACCGTTGAAGAAAGGATCTTGCCATGCAAGCAGATGTGTTAGCGTTGTTAGATATCCATGTAATGGATTGTGGCTCTGAATGCAGTTAGGTATGGGTTTTTTGACCCTACTCAACTACTTCATTGAGGCTAGGCGTGTTGTTTCTCCTCAACCTACCTACGGTGAAAATGGAGTTTGTGGGTAATGGTCGTCAGGAAAGCTGTTTGGTTTCTTTTTCCCCTTTTTTGATTTGATTGGTCTGTTTGCTCCTAGACCTTTTTCTTCCCCTCACCCCATTATGTTTATGTTTACTAAGAGGAGAAGGCTGTGGTATTTTTCTTATTACCATTTCACAAGTACTTATTGATAGCAATACATCCTCTGTATTTCTTTTCAAATATGATTTGTATTTGAAATAATGTTAATCTTCAATAAAAATAAAGTTAAAAAAAAAACAAAACCCGAAGGTGCCAGTTCCTTCCAGACTGCAATGTGGCTTTAATGAGGTGGGGCACCCGCCCACTGAGAGAGGAACTGGGACCCTCAGCTCATGTCACAATCTGGTCCTCTCTTTTGAGTGCTAATGGCCTTTGGTCACTATCAGCCTGAGCAGTCTTTAGAGGGGACGTGCTCTGTAACCCAGGGTCAGTCCACCCGGCACAGAAAGGGATCGAATTAGCCTGAGTTTGAAGGCTTCAATGATGAGGGTGTGGATCCCTCCCCCTGCGGCATCCTTGCCCTCATCAACGTGCTCTCCAATTGGGATAGATAAATCATGGAGAAACCCAAAGAGCGCATGGCACGACTCAATCCCACCTCCTTTTAAAGCCTTGTTGACTTGCTGCTCGGGTGTCCCCTATTGCATTGGAAGACCAATCACATGAGCAGGACTTCCAAATGATATAACTCCCGCAAATTAGAATGTTATTGTCCTTAAAAAAATAATTAGGCTCTGATAATAATTTGGCCTCTGACAATAGGACACGTGCAACTTTTAGACGTCAAGCGGTTAAGCTGTGCTGGATCCTGAACCCAGCTCAAGGCCATTACTCCTTGACCATTGCAATGCTGGGATATTTGGATGGGGCACTGGAGGAGCCAGATTTGGGGCTTGCAAGTTCTTGGTGTTCATTGGTGCTAAAATGGTAACTTGCTGAGCTTTTAACACGTCAGAGCCTTCTG
This sequence comes from Rhinatrema bivittatum, assembly GCF_901001135.1. Lineage (NCBI taxonomy): Eukaryota > Metazoa > Chordata > Amphibia > Gymnophiona > Rhinatrematidae > Rhinatrema > Rhinatrema bivittatum. The sequence continues at coordinate 72,448 of NW_021820752.1, read as the reverse complement.
CTTGTAGAGGTAACTGGACAGTTCTTAAATTGTAACGCTGTGTAATTAATGATGATCAATAAAAAGCAATTAAACCTAAAATACTATCTAAAGCACTTAGAGCGAGTATGAGGTTGGCTTTCTATATGGTCTTGGGTTAAATCCTCAGTGATGTGTTGGTCTGGTGTCCTCGGTCCTAGAAGCCTCGCTTCCCCTTCCTTTTTCTCCCCTCCATAAACGCACAATCTCTAGTTTTCTGCTCCAGTTAATACATTCTGATGTGCTGCTAGCAAGATCACTGCTTGATATACCATAAGCGTTTTAAGGACTGGGCAGAAAAATCCCTCCTTATTCGGCCCCTTCCCAAATAATACTTAGAAATAGGCCAGTGTTGCTGCCAGTACAAAAGATTTCTATGCCATTGTAACCCCCTTTTCAGTGGTTGTCCCAAATACAGGGTTACACAGATGTCTCGGGGCCACGAAATCCCTCTATTTCTCTCGTTCCCTTTATCCACAGACCCCGGTTGCCGGGTTCAGTCTGGCAAAGAGGAGGATGCAACCTCCGAGGCTCAACACAAACAGTAGGGTGAAGGGTAACACACACACAGGGACCGATGCAATATCATGCGCAAAAAAACCTGCTTCCAAACTGGGCACCCGTTTATTCAACGCGTTTTCCTGGGCGCCCGATACGATAATCAAATGAGCTGCCACGCTAAAAAGGACGCGCTAAGGATGAATTGCACGTCCCTAGCGCTTCCATGGCAGGAGACGTATGCTGTGTGCAGCTTACAAAAATGAACGCTCAGTACGAGCGTCCGTTGTATTCCGCGGCAGCTAATTTATCAGCACAATGCACCCGCACAATATACAGGGCCTGGAGCGTGTTTATAGTGAGTGTGCATTGTGCACCCCGAACTTTTTTTTCCCATGAAGCCTTTTTATTTTTTCATGATGCTGCTGTCGTGAGACTAAGTAGGAGGAACCACAGAAAAGCAGTATTTTGGATTTTTCAGTTGAGCCCTTGACGAGCTGCAAGACTTAACGCCACCTCCAGGGCTGGCGTTGAATTTTCTGTGTTAGAATGTGCGCATTGGCTGCACGGCGGTTTTTTGCATTGGGGATAATAGCTAATAGCCTTATCTACATAGCATTTACATGTGATGAGTGCTATTAGCCAAGCCTTGTTTGGACGCGCTAATCCTATTACTCCATCAGGAGTTATTCTAGCGTGTCCAAAACATGCGTCCAACCGCATATCAAGCTGTGCGCTAGGCTGAGCGCACTGCACTATATTACATCGGCCCCTCGGTCTCTCCTTATCTCTTTCTCTCTCAGATGTACTCACAGCTGGGATGTTCTTGCTATAGGGGCACCTCTTAGTCTCACAAATGACGTTGGACCCCACTGGTGGGGTGATCCAACAAACATTTTACTGCACCTCAAAACTATCTTTAATCCAATTAGCAACAAACGTTCTCCAGAAATGCACTTCTGGTTTAGTCCTGCACAGCTAAGCTAGTAATGTCGTCAGAAAAAGATATAATTACAATCGGTCAGCTGATACAGTAATGATGACAGAAAAAGACCAAATGTTCCATCCAGCCTGCCCAGCAAATTTCTTATGATAGTAAATGCCGCTCTCTGCAGGTTACCCCCATGTTTCTGTTAAGGGTAGTAACTGCCGCTCCGTGCAGGTTACCCCCATGTTTCCGTTAAGGGTAGTAACTGTCGCACTGTGCAGGTTACCCCCATGTTTCTGTTAAGGGCAGTAATTGCCACTCATGCAGGTTACCCCCATGTTTCTGTTAAGGGTAGTAATTGCCACTCATGCAGGTTACCCCCATGGTTCTGTTAAGGGTAGTAACTGCCACTCATGCAGGTTACCCCATGTTTCTGTTAAGGGCAGTAACTGCTGCTCCGTGCAGGTTATCCCCATGTTTTTGTTAAGGGTAGTAACTGCCACTCATGAAGGTTACCCCATGTTTCTGTTAAGGGCAGTAACTGCTGCTCTGTGCAGGTTACCCCCATGTTTCTGTTAAGGGTAGTAACTGCCACTCATGCAGGTTACCCCATGTTTCTGTTAAGGGCAGTAACTGCTGCTCCATGCAGGTTACCCCCATGGTTCTGTTAAGGGTAGTAACTGCCACTCATGCAGGTTACCCCATGTTTCTGGTAAGGGTAGTAACTGCCGCTCCGTGCAGGTTACCCCCATGTTTCCGTTAAGGGTAGTAACTGCTACTCCGTGCAGGTTACCCCCATGTTTCCGTTAAGGGTAGTAACTGCCACTCCGTGCAGGTTACCCCCATGGTTCTGTTAAGGGCAGTAACTGCCGCTCTGTGCAGGTTACCCCCATGTTTCTGTTAAGGGTAGTAACTGCTGCTCCGTGCAGGTTACCCCTATGTTTCTGTTAAGGGTAGTAACTGCCGCTCCGTGCAGGTTACCCCCATGTTTCCGTTAAGGGTAGTAACTGCAGCTCTGTGCAGGTTACCCCCATGTTTCTGTTAAGGGTAGTAACTGCCACTCCGTGCAGGTTACCCCCATGTTTCCGTTAAGGGTAGTAACTGCCGCTCCGTGCAGGTCACCCCCATGTTTCTGTTAATGGTAGTAACTGCCACTCCGTGCAGGTTACCCCCATGTTTCCGTTAAGGGTAGTAACTGCAGCTCTGTGCAGGTTACCCCCATGTTTCTGTTAAGGGTAGTAACTGCCACTCCGTGCAGGTTACCCCTATGTTTCTGTTAAGGGTAGTAACTGCCACTCCGTGCAGGTTACCCCCATGTTTCTGTTAAGGGTAGTAACTGCAGCTCTGTGCAGGTTACCCCCATGTTTCTGTTAAGGGTAGTAACTGCCACTCATGCAGGTTACCCCTATGTTTCTGTTAAGGGTAGTAACTGCCACTCCGTGCAGGTTACCCCCATGTTTCTGTTAAGGGTAGTAACTGCTGCTCCGTGCAGGTTACCCCTATGTTTCTGTTAAGGGCAGTAACTGCCGCTAATGCAGGTTACCCCTATGTTTCTGTTAAGGGCAGTAACTGCCGCTAATGCAGGTTACTCCCATGCACTCTTTTCTTCATTCCACTTCCAGCCTTTAGGGATCCGCACTGTTTGTCCCATGCCTTTTTTAATTCATTTACTGTTTTCATATTCACCACCTCTTCGGACAGGGAGCTAGTGAGCCGTCAGATGGCAGGCACGAGGCAAAGACCCAACGCTCCAAAAAAACAGAGGAGAAGCACAGAGGATCCTTAGTGATGGGGAAGGAAGGGTAAAGCTAGCGAGGAACCAGAGTCTGTGAAGAATAAACGGGCAGACTCGATGGGCCCGGTAAAAGTAAAAGTTTGATAGTTTTTATGCTTTCAGAGTAACTTCAGCTTTTCAGTCTCGCTAGCAATCTGCCTTTAAATTACATTTTCATGTGCTGTAGCTGTGATTGTTACATTTCCAAGTGTAATAAATATGGAAATACAAGTCCCATAATGCACTGCACTGTGCATCTGCTTTTTAAGATCAGCGCGGGGGTTCTTTTTCACATCTAGTTGTCCAATCTGTGATATCTGGCCACAGAAATAAGGAGCTGAAAATGAAATCCCACTTCCGGGGAGGAATTTATTTATTTTTTCCCGGTGTGAAATAAAAAACCACAGACTGTAGCAGCTGGAGAAAGCGTCTGTGGAACCAGAGGGGAAGCCCACGGGGGGTCCTGCGATCCCACAGAGTGGGTGCTGTGCTGCCCCCTCACAACTCCTAAAGGCTTCTTACAAGGGGGTCCCCTGGGATTTATCTGCCCCGGGTGGCACTATGCCTGTCGTTCTCCATGAGGAGGGGGGGAGGGGAAATGTCTAACCCAGAGCTGCGAACCCACAGAGGCGCTCTTATGAAGAAAGAGCGTCCCCTCGGTGCCAGGACTGGGCACAACATCCAGCAGCACCGGGCGTTCATCTTTGGCCAAGCCCAAATCTTTTTCCTGCGTACTATGCTGGGAGGACCTTCTAGGTCCCCCACTGAGCATTTTTCTTGCCCCTAGCGTGGGCAGAGGGAAGGATGTGGTTAGGAGTGGACCTTGAGGAGCTTTCTGACCTTCTTCCGTGGCTCTGCGTTTGCAGCCTGATTTGTTACCAGAACCCCCTGGCTCTGGCAGGGAGCGGCTGGGAAGGGAGCAGAAGGAGAGTTTTGAGAGGCAGATTTTTTGGTGAGGAGCCTGGTCCTGGGGGGGGGGGGGGGGGGAGAGCTGGGGTTCCCTACCCTCACTGCCAGGAGGGACAGCAGGGAGTGAGGGTGAAAGGAATTTTGTTCCTGTCGGGAGGAAAGTTCGTCACCGTTCCTGCCCATGAGAAGGAGAGAGGATTTTTGTGGTTTGTTTTTTTACAAGTTTTGGGACTCATTCAGAGGTCCAAGAGTAACATCAGAGAAAGAGATCCGGAGATCCCAGCTCACCCTCTATTACTGCCCTTTCGATAGTATTTTTTGCCTCTGCTGGGTGGTGGTTCCTCACCGTTCCTTTTCCCTCCCCATCCCGTAACGTTTCTTATGAAAATATTGGAAAGGACTGATCCCGGAGGCGCTCCATCCACAGCCTCTTCTCTGCACTCAGCTCCGCTCGCTGCGTCCCTCTGCTGCCGCTTACTCCACCACCTTCAAACCCTGTCTTACCCCCCACCCAGGTGCCGCCTCCAGTCTGCCTCGGCAGAACATGGCCTGGTTTGAGAAACCAATCCGACACGCCCGCCTCCCGCGTCCTGTCCATGAATTTACCCTCCGCTGAGGCGCTGGCAGACGCTGCTCCCTTCCCTCGCTGCGCTATTTTTATTTCAGCCCCCAGCAGACGGAAAGCTTCAGCCGCGTCTCTGCCTCTCCTCTCTCTCCCCTGCCACTGACCCTGGACGCTGACCTGATTCTGTCAACTCAGCATCTGCTGTCGATTTTTGCTACAAGAAACAGCAAAAAAAAAATGCAGACTGAATAGCTGGCAAAAGCCACTCCAGAGTAATAAACTCGGGCTGATGGAGTCGCCTTTTAAGGTCGAGTCAGGGGAAACTAGGCTTGAGAGGAAGCAGTGACGAGAGAAGGACCCAGAGAGATGCTGTGGTTAGCTGGGAAGAAATTCTGTTTTTTTAGGAACATGGTCATTTGTCTTGCTTTGAGGGGATCCGATATTTGGTGAAGAACCATGGGTCCATGAACGAACCTATACAATTCTGCCAGCCCCTGCCATCATCCAGGCCTGGCATTCTTCACGCTGTCCTTAATGCCCCAGAGATCACCACAGGCCCCGCTCACCATTGTACTCACACTGGGTCTGTTCTGACTTTCTCCGCCTTTTCACAAACTCTAATCTTCGCTTTTTTTTTTTTTTTAAATACTGAAATGAATATTTTTCCCTCATATTTTCCCCCTCTCCATCACTTAAGACAGTTGCTTGGATCTGCGGCTCCTTTTACTGGCTCAGGGATGGAAGGGATCCTTTCAGGATTATCCTGGTGCCAGCCGTGGGATCACCCCAGGGCCTGAGCACCACCACCTCTGGTATGTGCCAGAAAGCCCAACGGATAACCCCATCAGTTGTATCTGACCTTGAAAGCTTATTCCTGAACAAATTAGGGATGCACTTTCATTTGAAAATAATACAGAAACGAAATTAGTTGTTTGCTGTTGTGTCCGTTTTCCAAACAAAACAAAAACATTTTGTTTCCATTTTACTGCACATTAAATGGCTTTTGCATGCACAAGTTTAGTGCATGCTAAAACCATTTGCAGCGTGACTTGATGATGAACCTGTCCCCGCAGACTGCAGCCAACGCTGCCAATGTAAACGTCTGCACATTAATTCATTTTGAAAACGTTCGGCCCGGTATGCGTGTAATGTTTCACTCCTCTTCGGAGTGTGCAACTTCTGCGGGTTAATTTCCATGCATACTTTTCAAATTAAAGAGTGGTCTTGTTACTTCCAGCTCCAAAAGGACGTGGCATTCTGGGAGAAGAATTGCATCGGAAGCTTGCAGGATATAAGAAGGCACCAGTAAATAAGCAATAGCCCTTTACGGGCAGAAAACTGGGTTTTATACATGTAAACAGCTTTGATAATCACCTCCTTAGCACACACTAAAAAAGGAAAAGGAAACAAAACAAAAATAATAAAAGGAAACACCCCCTGCCCCCAACAAAACAAACCAGAAAAATGAAAACCCTGCACCGCGTCTTATGGTCTGTAAGGTGCTGCCAACCTCTGGGATGTTTTCCACAAAAATGCAGCACAGCAAAGCAGACCGGCGCGCTGGTCGGGTCTCTGCCGGGTAGACATGGAGGCAGCCCACGTTCCTCCTTTCCACCGGCTAATTATATGTGTCAGCCTGGTAGATCCCAAGCCAAGGGCAACGGAGTGTGAAGACATCAGGAGATTCAGGACTCTAGGACGAGACAACGTTAGCAAACCACTGACTGATGCATCCTTAGTCATAGTCCCTTTGTATCAGTTGGCTTGTGTACAACTGCCCCCTGACTTTCTGCTCTCATCTGCTCAGCTTATTCCCGAAATCATGCATGGTGGCTGCGCTGGGAGAATGGAGTGCAGAGCTCACATCACAAGACAGTAGGAGAGTTATTCTCATCCAGTCTTCACCTGTCTCCCTGAGAAACTCTCAGGTTTGTCACCATTACTGCACTCCTGCTTCTCTCCTCTTCCTTCTCCTTTCAGCCGGGGACATAAATCCTGGCCCTCCAAGGCAGCTCTCATCCCATCTGAATTTTTCCACTCGTCACCCCCTCCCACTTTATCCCTGTCCCTCTTGCTCCCTGTACACTTGTCTACTTTCATGACCTCTTTCTCTCTCATTCCCTCCATCTTCTTGGCTTTCCCCTGCGGTCTCCCTTTCTGTTACAGGTTACCCTTTCTCCCATTCGCCTCACACGGTAGGCAACAGTGATGCCGTCGGGCTGCCAGACATTTCACTCACTTCTTCCACTCTTGTCTTTTCACCCCACTTTCATGCAGGTAACGTCATCTATCATTCCCCTGATAAATGCCCCTCCTCCTTCCTTGCTGACTTTGATTCCTGACTTTCCTTCTTCCTCAAATCGACTTCCCCCTCCCTTATTCTTGTTGATGAGCCCTCTGGCTCTTTGGCATCAAAGTTCCTCGCCTTAACTTCCTCATTCAACCTCAAACTATTCTCTACTGTTCCCACTTATTATCCTGGCTACTGTCCTGACCTAGTCCTTTCTTCTGACTGTACTCTTTCATGCTTCTCCACCTCTGTTCTTCCATTCTCTGACCATCATCTGATAACTTTCACACTCCCCTGCAGTATCGTCCAATTGCCACCAATACCTTTAGGAATATCTGGGTTATTTACCCCGGCATCCTATCCAGTACTGTTTTATCTCTCCTCTCCTCTCCAATCTCTTGATAAAGCAGTTTCTTCTTATAACACTTTGCTGTCCTCTGCTTAAGACACTCTTGCTCCATTTCTTCACCATCCTGTAAGGCACAGCAAAACCTAACCTTGGCTCACTTCCAGAGTTTATTTCCTACGTTCCTGTGGCCACTCTACAGAGCATCTCAGGCTGAAGCCCCATTCCCATGCTGACGTTATTCATGCTCGCCTCCTTCCTGTCTGCTACTACATTTGCCAAACAAGATTATCTTCGTCTGAAAACACTCTTGCCTCCAATCCCAGCCATCTCTTTGTCACACTCAGCTCCCTCCTCGAACTGCCTCTGCCTCCCATTCCCCCTTCACTCTGTGCCCAGACTATGGCTAACTTCTTCTTCCATGACAAATTTCGCAAGATTAATAGTGAATTCTCCATTTCATTCACTTTCCTTTAGCTCCTGCCTTTTCTGTAATCACAGAGGAGGAGACACCCATCTTGTCTCCTCCTCCAAACTCACAATGTGTTCCTCTGATCCCATTCTCACCCAGCTCCTTCACTCTTGTTTCTCTCCATCCGTCACATCCTCTATCCAGCATTTTCTATCACAACTGATCCCGTTGCCTTCAAAAAATGCTGTGATCACACTTCTCCTCACAAGCCTTCACTGGACCCTCCCTGCCTTGCTAATTATCATCCCATCTCCCTTCTCCCCTCTTGACCATGTTGTTCACCTTGACCTTCTTTCATCGTAAGTGCTTCTGGTTCTGCTCCAGTCTCACTTTCACTCTCTCCATTCCACAGATACTGCTCTTGCCAAATCCAGTGATCTCTTCGTGGCCAGTGATTCACGTCCCCTTTTCCTGGCATTCTTGGTTCATAACCTTGGGGTCATCTTTGATGCCTCTCTTTCCCTCTCTACGCACATCCAAAACACTGCAAAAGTGCATAATTTGTTTCTCCATAACATTGCTAAAATCTGTCTCCTTCTTTCTGAGCCTGCTACCAAATGTTCATCCACTGAATACTGCAGTTTGTTCCTCACAGGCCTTCCACTGACATCTTTCTCCACTGCAATCTATTCAAAATGTGGCTGCACGACTTACCTTCTTTCATGTAACTTCTCATCTCCAGTTGCTACATTGGCTCCCTGTCCACTTCAGCCTACAGGTCAAGCTTCTTACCTATAAATGCATCGATTCTGCAGCTCCTCATTACCTATCTTGTCTTCTTTCTCACTACACCCTTCCTCGTGAACTCCGTTCATTGGGCAAATCATAGTCCGTGCCTTCCATCTTGCTGTACCATATGCCTGGAATAGACTTCCTGAGTTGATGCGTCATGCTCCTTCTCTGACCATATTCATACCCAGTCTAAAAACCCATCTTTTTGAGGCTGCATTCAACTTCTAAGCACTTCTCTACAATAACTACCCTTCCCATAGAATATCTTGTTTGTTATTGTGACGGAGTGTTCCGACAACTCCCTCGTTCTATCTTAAGAAGCCCAGCTCAGGGTTTTAACCCAGTCCTCCTTAAGGCAGAATGCCACAAGGGATTCTGGGTGAAGGGGGTTCCCTTCACTTACCATAAGAACCAAGGTCTCGAAAGCTTGGGAAGACACCAGGGAACTGGTGGGATTTCACAATACACCCAGATGGAGAAGTTTACCTGATAGTTGTGCCTGACATAATGTGAGGTCCTGTTTTGGTTTCTGCATCTTTGAAGCACTGTAAATAATTACTTGCACCAGAATCAAGTTGGTCCAGCCTTATTGTGTTCCTGAGCTATTCCTGAGGCCCCAGCAGGCCCGAATACGCTGCAGTCATGTCGGTTTCTTTTGACAAGACTGTAAGCTCCATAGAGCAAGGACTGTAGAGCACTGCGCGTGTCTAGTAGTGTTTTGGAAATAATAATAATAAGTAGTAGTAGTAGATGTCAACTATTTATGTGATGATGTCATTTCAAGAACACCCCCAGCCTTCCAACTGCAGTTTCAATCTGTGCAAACCTAGCGTCTGACAAAAAGGTTTTAATCAGGAAACAAAGCAGACCACTAACAAGGCTTACCTGAATAACTCATTTTAACACGGCGGTGTTCCCCAGTAGAGGGCGACACTTCCACCTAGAACATATTTGATCTGCTTGTGTGCAAAGCATGACCTAGGTAAACTGATCATAGATTGGTTTTCCTGCTCAATTCCTGGCAATGCTTCCAAAGAAATGGCATTACCGATCAGTGAAACTTAAGACAGAAAATTGGTAGCAGAATAGATGATGACAGAGAAGAACCAACTATGCTATCCTGTCTGCCCAGCTGCTTTCATCTACACAGCTCCAGCTAAGTGCAGACCATTCAGTAGCACAGCTGACACCTGCCCCAGAGAAGGTCAGACATGTCGGCATGTGGTTCCAAAAGACCAACCTTCAGGTGTATTTAACCCTTGACCTGTCTGCATGCTTTAAATCTGCCCCATTGGTGATAATGCTGTTAAACCAATATGCAAAAATATATTTTTAAACAAATTTCAGTTTGCTTGATGACTACATTGATTACTATTTTATATCTTCAAACTGTTTTTAAGCTGTTTTTTAAACTTTAAAGGCACCTCTGATAATGAGCGTCTCCAAATGGTAAAACAGAAAATCCCCTTCATATATAACCGACACATAGATGAATCGCCTCAGGAAAAAGGTAAAACGCTTATTAAAACTTTCATTTTAAAACCCATTTGATCAGAAACCCTTATTTGTTTTTTAAAAGCCTGCAAATAAATGTGACTTAAAGGGTAATTGCCTGCTTCATAAACGACTGTTTTAATTTCCATTATAATTTGTCTCAGCTTCTGCCTGTCATATGTCGATAAATCATGCTAAAACACGCTGCCGTTAAAATGTAGTTAAAGGGACTGAGGTTTAAGCTTGCTTTCAGTGTAGAAACAAAACAGCAACAAAGCAAACAGGAGCAATTTAAACATGAGTGATAGTGCTAAATAGTGCGTCGGAGTCTCCGTGGCCAGCCCAGCAGCTGCCACACTCCTGCTTTAAAGAACAAAACCAGTGTTTCTTAACTGGACCTCTTTCAAGATATATTTAAAATAATATCTTGGGCTCCATAACACCAGCAGTTTTAATTTAGTGTTTGAGTAGCTTTGACTAAAACATTCCAAAAAGATTCTAAAAATTAATGTTGCATTTAAATGTAGAAGGAAGGACAGCCTAGATGTGCTTGTTTCACTTTTGTTTAAAACTAATGGTTGCTAAATGGAGTTTTAAGATTTTCAGAAATGTTAAGTCGGTTAAAGGCGTCCTGGATGGATAAAGTCAGCCCTTTGGGATTTAGAATTTTCCATGTTGACCTAAGTCTGTGGGAGCCCGGTGCACCTCAAGGCGTCAGGGCTGAGTTATGCTTGACCTGTCTTTAGCACTCGCCTCCCAGAGCACTCTGCTGTAGCAACTCTCACTCCTGCTTTGTTCATTGCGCAAAACGAGACCACAGCTACCAGAATGCACTGGAATGCGAGTTAAAGGAGAACTGTCTTTTTCTGGACTTTAAACATGTGCACAGTGGAAGACTGCGAGAGTCTGTATAACAGAACAGAACCTGCCCGGTTCCACGAACCCATGAAAAAATCTGCAGGACAAACCTCTTTTATAGGAAGAGACGTGTTATCTGCAAAGTCGGTTTGCAAATTCTCTGCAAATCCAAGCCTCAGCTTAATTGTACAGTTCTAGTAAGGGGATCAGATAGCTCCATGCCATAGGGGCCTGGTGGAGCCTGTCCTGGTTTTACGTCGTGCTCCTAGTGCCATCTCCATACATACAATGAGCATATAACCAGGACAGACTTGGCCTGCCCCTCTAACATGGAACTAACTGGTTACCTTCAATTGTACTCGAGCTGTTTATCATTTCCAAAGATTTTAGATTATTGCATGTGATTCTAGGGAATCATCCTGACATCATGCTGCCTTTCAGTACCAACCTTTTTCCTTTGCACTTCAGATAGAGCTGCTCACTGTACATGCTACAGCAAAGTCTTAAATGCTGTGGCATCACTGGCTTCTATCGAAGCATGCCATTCAAACTAAGATAAAGACTGACTCTGTCTCACTCAGATTCTATAATGCAGCCTTTAACATCTTGAATTATGCAAATGCTTGGACTGTGTTTCTGTCACCTTGTGTTACGTTCCTGCAGTAGGCAGCAGACAAGGCAGTTCTCCTTTCCAGAATCGGGACTTAAATGGCTATCCTGGCCCTCTGGAGGTGCTTGGCTCCCACAGACAGTACGTCTTCTGTTGGTGACTTTCCCTTATAAAAAAAAAAGCAAGATAAATGTGGGGGGAAAAATCACCCAGTAAGTATGGCTCTAGTCAATCCTTGGAACATTTTAGATGCTGCCCTATTAATCTGGAGGCACCAATGCAGATCACCTCCAACATCAATAGATGGCTAATATGTTTCAGTACCTCTGAATTTCTAAAAAGTCCCTTTAACAAAAACCAAAATGCTGATCCCACTTTGGTGTTGTTTGAATCGATGCATGAATCAACCCGTACCGTTGCTGTGCTGCTTATGTGCCTGAGATACTGCGCCTCTCTCTGTTGGTCTGTGGATGTTTTGGTTTATATTTTGATTCATTTCCTTATCTAAGCTTAGAAGCATGCTGGGCTTATCCATTTGTGTGACCCATCCTGGACTCTCCGCAGCATCTGCAGTTCTATTGACGAGAGTTTGCTAAAAGATAATCACTTGCAAGTCTCGGGATAGGGTGGGTGTGAAGGGAGATGTAAAAAAAAATGGATGGTTGGTGTCAGGCATCAGGATGAATTGTCCTGAGAAGACGTCTTGTAATTACCTGGAGACTCTTTTTAATTCAAAAGGAAGACACGAGTTCAATACCTGCCCTCTGGTAGCATTTCATAGAGTAATGTACAATAGAATGTACGCTCTCCTTATACCGTGGCAGTGCTTCGTATTTATCAGGTAGGTGAATGGTTTCATGTTTTAAAGATGAACTCTTGTGCTACCGTGATAGCAAAACTGTTGAATAGCTGATTACGATCATAGTTGGTGCACCTTTCACTCATTCAAACAAACGACAACTGTTATCGGTAGGCGACATTTTGTGCATAGTTTGGGAAATAAGGTTTGACAAACTCTTATTGGTCTTCAGCATTAAAATGTAGTTTCCCAAATGTATGGGAAGATAAATAGACATACATGTAAAGGAAAATGGCACGAGAGTTCTTCTTTAATATCTGCACAGCTTTTCATCTTTTGCTTTGAAGGGCTGTAAGAGCAACATGGGAAGGAAAGGACTTAACAACTCTATTGATTTGTTGGGAGCTGCATTTTGAGGTTTTGCACAGTTATTCATTATATTGTATTTTACTCTTTGGATTATATGCAGTTGTAATTAGCATTTGTATATTGTATTATCTCTCTTTGTCTGAGAAAAATGTATGGTAAACTACCAAGTGTCACCCATGTATTGATTACCCAACTGTTCGTCAGGTCAACTATGTGTTCATCTGTATAGCAATCTCTCATCCATCCATTGACTATCTATCCATCCGCATCAAAACAATCCATCAGTCACTGTCTCGGTAGTACATCAACTTGACATCAGTTTCTGCATTCACTCATCTATCTAGCATCTGTGCTTCTCTCCAGTCATCTGCCAGACATCAGTCTCTCCATTCTGTCCTTTGAACTAACAAGTTATCCACCATAAAGTGGTCACGCCACTCAGTCTTTTAACCAAGGCACTACACTAGACAGGGAAACTTAAAGAAAGAGTTTGAATGCATTACAGGAGTCCAAAACAGGAAGACCAACAGTAAAAGAATGGATAATGGGTAGGGACTCTGTTCCGGGTATGCTAAGCAGAGAATATTCACCAAAGATTAGTCTCCACTTGGGACCCTAAGCCTATCTCTCCATTCATGTACAGAGTACTAACCAACACTATACTGGCATGATTAAAAGAAACGGTTTCTCTATAGAATCAGCATGAGGAAACCCTTTTATAAAAAAATCAGATCTGAACTATAGGCCAGTCTCTCTAGCCTTCCTCTGTCATGTATGAATGGCTTCATGTGTTATATTCTCTCCGTGAACTAAATCAGGCCAGCATGCCAAAAGAATCCAACAGAGTAAATGTAATGCCAGCCTTTCAGTCTTTATCCTTAGCACTGTTTACACTATTGCCTTTGGGCTTGCACTGCCCTGGAATATTTGTGGTTAATATATCGGATCTTGATGGTGCTTTCTGCTTCGATGTTCTTCCAGATTCTAACCATGTCATCCATGTATTCATCTAACTGTTTAACGGCAAAGCCCTCTTTAAACTTCCAGCTGCATGGTACACACATCCGCTGAAATGAAACGGAGGAGTAATAACCAATTAAATATCCACCGGAAGAGTTATTTACCTGCCCCCCCTCCATGTAGGCATACATCATCTCTATCTGCATGCGGCTATTTATCTGTCCATCTAGCATTGATTGAGTTGTTAACCATGCAACCATCTTTTATTCATATTACCACTCAGATATTTGTCCATCTTTCCGGCTTGAAAACTAGAGCTAGTACCTGAGCTTTGGGGGATATTTTTTGCTTTTTAATGCTCACCTGATAAGTTCCAGTGCCAGTAGTCCTGCACTCTGCATATAGAGATAAAACTGAGACTACAAATACCAGAAGATAGTGGAAGGAAACGTAATACACACTGCATCTCTCTGTATTTTATAAAGTTTTAAAGTTTTCTCACCCTAAACTGTCTTCAGAAGACCTCATCTGGAGACTAATTAGAAGGGAGGGCTTGATTGATGGATAATAGGTGGCTGATATTTTTGCAGCATGCTGTTAGAGTAGGAAATCTCATTACATATCCCATGGTAACTAGGCAAATAAGGTATCTTCTCCAGAACCAGATGGATAGAACCATAGTTCATGGTGAGCAGAATACTTCATACATAATAGATTTCCACAGAGAATGCATTTATTCTACACTTGGTGAGTTAGAAGTAATGTAAAGCATTAAAGGAGCTGGAAATCTGTGATGCGCAGGTATTTCAATGCTAATAAACTAGTTAGGCAAGCTGGTAATACTTAGTGATGCCACACAGCATATGATAGCATCCTTGGAAGCCAGGGGAGAGAGTGACTAGGGAAATCTCGCTGCGCTTTCTGCACTTACATTCTTTGGTTAAAACACAAAACAGCACAGCACAAATATCTAATGCTCAGGTTCCTTCCTACCTGCATTACCTGCATATGTTTCCATGAGGAGGAGGGCGAGGGGGTTCCCTCAGTCTGTCATCGCTTGGTAAACGAATGAGCAAAGTCAGATTCAGAGCGCGAGGGGCTGGCAGAGGGCTTCGGCCGCTCGCCCTCCCTGGCGGCTTTACCTCCTGCAGCTGGTCCCGGGAGCTTTGGGCTTAGCATCAGGCCCCTGTCACGGCGCTGTGTCAGGGAGTGGGGAATGAATGCTGCACGGTATAGCAAGCCAGTGACCGGTGTCCATCTGGCAGTCACAGGACCTTCTGCCCCCTCTGCACAGCCTGGGAGCAGCTGGTACTCGCCGGTCAGTCGGCGGCAGATAGTCTGCTCTCGTTCATGGCTTTCCGTGGTGCTTTGGCCCTGAACTCTCACCATTTTGAGATTATGGGTGCTTTAGTGCGTTTAGATCGATTATGGGTAGCCAGGCACAGCAATGTCTTAATGCCATGACTTCCGAAGCCCCAGCAGTGCAAACATTGCAGTGAGAAGGACCCTGCAAGGCCGAGTGCGCGTTGCATCCTGCCCAGGAATTTCTCACTGCTTGATTGCAGGGTGAGCGTTTAACGGAGCCCCTGCTTTTCCACGTGTTAGGCCCACGCGTGGCGGGCTGGAAGGGTAGAGTGCCATGGTATTAGGAGATGCCAGATGCAGACAGCCCACGCTTGCCTGGCTAACCTCAGGGAGATGGGGTAGGACGGGGTGAGGGTATGTGGAGAATTAATTAATTAATGTGTGCCCTAGAAGCAAGACTGACTGCCAGAGCATTTGATCCATTTTAGCTTCAGATAGAGAGTGGGAGAAAAGCTTTACCGAGTCAGGCCCTCAGTCCAGAAGACAGAGCTAGCAAGATCTGAGCACTGGCACTTGTCAGTTATTATAGACAGATTGTAAAAAGACTAAAACTGTAAGTTATACACACAATCTAGAATTTAATGCTTTAAAGAGTCATCTATTCCAAAAGCCAAACTCAAAATGAAATGTAGCATCAACCTTTTGCTGAAGTCTTTTCTCTTATTCTCATCTTGTTTGTCTTCTGATTGCTTTTCCTTCTCCTCCTTTCTCCCTCCTTCCCTTCCCCCAATCTATCTCCATCTCTTCTCCACCTGTCTCTCCCCTCCATCATCACTTCTAGTTCTCTCACTCCTCTCAAGCTTTCCCTATTTCTTTCCTCACCATCTCCTCCTGGCCCTCCCCTCCTAGCCTCCATGTCCCCCCTCTCTATGGCTTTATTTCTCCTCTCAGTCCCCCCTCACTTCCATTTTCAGAGTTCTCACCCCCCACTTATCTCGCTCTCACTTGGCCCCCATCTCAGCTCTCTCTGGCTTTCGCTTCCCAACCCCTCTCCTTTCTCTGGCTCTCACTCTCCCCTCACAACCCCTTCTCGTGCCTCTTTCTCCCCACGTCCCAACCTTCCCATCTCTTCCTTCTCTTTGGCTCTCACGCTGTCTCGGCCCATCCCCACCTTTACGTCCGCCTGGATCTCAGCTCCCTGTGTCTGTCCCCTTCCAAAGCCCCATCAGCCCTCTCTTTGTCTAAGTATGGATCCCAGTGCTTCATCTCTGCTCTCACCCCCTTATACAGCAGCAGAGAGAGAGAGAGAGACAGAGCTTAATCTTACGTCCCCCCCCTCGCTCCCCACCCCGGGGGCTCTGCCTCCTCCTCTCCGCCCCTCCCAGCCTCTGGCCGGGTAGTACTGATGCTCCCGCTCTGCTCCTTGCCAGAGACAGCCGTATATGAGAGGAGGGAGCAGAAGACACCCCAGAGATCTGGGAGACTTTAGCTGTCGGCGTAGGGGCCGGTGGGGATGGAGCGTACAGGCTCCATCCCCACCGGCCCCTCTCCATCACTGCCGCTGGGAGGAAGAGGTGGCAGCTGGTAAAATATGTATTGGCAAAACAGAGAAAAGCAGACTCTGATGGCAGACAAAGACCAGGAGGCAAATCTCGCCTCTGCTGCTGCCGCGGTACCGCAGAGCCCACCTGCCCGCCAGCTGTATCTTCATTCCCTCCTGTTTTGGGATACTTCGGTTTTGATTTGCTTTGAGTTCTGGCTGGTCTGACTTCCTCTGGGCAAGTCCATTAATGACCGCCAAAGCTTCATACAGATAGCGAGATATATATATAGCACTTTTTATTATGGAAAAGACAGAAAATATATCTACTTAGTCAGCCCATTCCTGTCTGCGCTACTTCTGCAGCACAGTCTGTATTCTGTAAGCCTCCCTTGGCCAGAAGAGGCTGGGACAGATGAAGACACGACTCTGTTTGTTGCAAACCACTCAGAGAGGCAGCGCGTATGAACTAAACACACCGCCGTATTGTAGGCGCTAAAAAGCAGAACATTAAGCCAATTATTTCACGAGCTGAGAAGGGGAGCTTAGCCCAGTTGCATTCTCGAGTGCGGTTTTCAAGTTCCAGCCTACAAAAGCCTATTATCTCAATACAACATAACTGCCAGAAATCATCCAAGAAATCCTATATCCATCACTGCCTGATACAATCCATCCCTACCCTGCTACATCCTGAGTTACTGTGTCTGCGTTCAGCCGTGTGTCTAGGGCGCCCTTCAAATGCCCTTTCCTTACCATTCAAAGGACGCCACGTGACAGCTAACCCCGAAATAATCTGTTTCATCAGAGAGCTGGTCTGCATCATCCTGCAGAAGGCCTTCTCGCCCGGTCCCTTACCTCTTGACCAGTTACTGTAGTGACCGCCCGCGGTTCCTGAAAGAGGCACTTCCATGCGGAGACCTCTGGGGCTACCTGCAGTGCTACTCCTTGTGTGGCTTTGGGTTTTCTTTTTATTTCTGGGAATGTATTGCATATAAGAAAGGTGTATAACCTGGGGCACAGGAAACCAGTATCTTCCATTTATTGCCAGAGTGGATACTGGCAGTGCCTACGCCCCCCTACACTGACATGGTAGGGGGAGGTGGGCACTGGAAGGACACTCTTAAAAGTGACATTTTATTCTCATGCCCATTCACTCTCTCTACCGAGGGGATTTGCTGCTGCTGTAACTGTAAGCAGTAGCTCCACTCCATTTTCATTCCATAGTACGGAGGCCCTTTTTAACTTGGGATGCTCTTGCAGGCATCCCTCCACAAAACTGGCATTAGTGGGGCCACTGTGCCTCTCTACTGTGATGGGGTGTGCACTGCTGGGCAGGATGCCCCCTGCAAGAATGAATTCAGTCCTTATAGTATTACATGCTTTGAATACAGTAAAATGGTTATTACCTAGAATTTAATTTGCTTTTTACATAGGATCTAAGAACTTCTATTCCCACCGGCTTCCCACTGCCTATTCAGAGGCTCCTGAATTAATATCCATCCTACTTTGGTCAAGGAATAGCAAAATATCAGTTCCCTTTGGGTTGGGTAGGCAAAACTTTGAAAAGCTGTAACTGATAACCATAGATTGACAACTGCCGAGAGCACTAGAGTCCATGTGAGTAATGATGGAGTCTCATCTCCCATAACACTGCTGCTGCTAAATATCAGTCTGAATCAGGCTCAGTTTAGTATAGGAAGGAAGTCTGTGTCAATAATGTTGTTTCCTTCCCCCTCACTCCTTCTACCAGGCCGGAAGTTAACGATCTTCAATGCTCAGGCGCAAATAGCCATTGGTGGAAAAGACAGAGGACGCCTGTACCAAGGCCAGCTCTCCGGTCTCTATTACAATGGCCTGAAGGTGCTGCACATGGCCGCCGAGAACAACCCGAACATTAAAATCAACGGTAGCGTCAGGCTCGTAGGGGAAGTCCCGCCCATCATGGGAACAACACCAACAACTTCTATGCCACCGGAAATGTCGACTACCATCATGGAAACCACAACCACCATGGCAACCACTACGGCCAGGAAAAATCGTTCCACACCCAGCATTCAGGTAGAACATCTACTTTTCTTAGTTTGTTTTGATCTTATTGAATTATCATTTTTTTTCAATTAATACTTAGCTCTAATATAAGGTTACAGTGTGGTCAGTTTTGGTGTAAATATCTTTCCATCATCTCTTCCTCCTCATGCCATCATTTCACCAATGTGTCCTAAGTATCTCTAGGCCAGGACAAGTGAAGACTCCAGCGTCAGTGTTCACTCAGTCTTTATGATTTGTGATTGAAAGTGGCAACTAAGATGAGAATTGCAATGTACTTTTGCTGATGACTGAATCTGTTGATTAGGAAGTAAACTAAGACCACCATCTTGTTCCATGCAGTCCAATGTAAGCCATAAGATCATAATGACAAACTGTCAGGACAAGACCAGGGTGAACTCAGACTGTGAAGCTAATAGTAATTAGTTCCACATACTTGTGCCAGTTCACTGAAAACCCCCCTTTCATTTTGAAAATAAATTGTCATGAATGTTTGAAAATCCAGATAGGCTTGTTGAGAGCGTAGTATTCAGGACTCAGTTGTTACCATGTTAGAAAATGTCTCTCTTTGGGAGTGGTGGGACAGAAAAGTAGTTCTGAGGGGGAACAAGGGGTGATTTTGGTGGTGTTTTCAGGGTCTTAGTGTAGTTTGTAAGTATGTTCAATTTTTTACTGTGATTTGTGTTATTTGTATTACATTTTTATTGATTGTTATGTAACCCATTCTGGAGCTTCTGCAACAGGATGGGTAAGAAAAAGTGGATTACGTTCCACTGATAATAAAAGTAGTCCAAGTGCCTATAATTAAAAACTCAACTGAGCTAAAAGATTCCAATTTATCCCTGTCAACTGAAAAGCAGAATGAAAATACAAACAAAAAACACATTTTGAAATGTTTGTATGCTAATGCCAGAAGCCTAAGAAGTAAGATGGGAGAATTAGAAAGCTCTGGAATTCATTGCCAGAGGATATGGTTGCAGCAGTTAGTATAACTGGGTTTTAAAAAGGTTTGGATAAGTTCCTAGAGGAAAAATCCATAAACTGCTATTACTGTAATTAATAAGCAATAGTAGCTTGAGATCTATCTAATGTTTGGGTACTTGCCAGGTACTTGTGACTTGGTTTGGCCTCTGCTGGAAACGGGATGCTGGGCTTGATGGACCCTTGGTCTGACCCAGTATGGCATTTCTCATGTTCTTATGTAATAGATGAAATGATATATCCAACAGTGAGAGTTTGTATGGTCACACAGAGTAACATTTACGTGGCATCAGAAATATCCTAGAGGGGACAGATCATATATCTGCCCAATCCCTAGAAGTGAAAGGACTTGTAGCCATGTGCCCACTCCCCATTAGCCTCTGTATCACTAATTCTACTTTGTGTGTTACTCAGCCTTTACAGGGATGCACTATATTGTATAAGAAAACATATTAAAGCTGTGATATTCATGGATGTTTCACCATCTTTTGTTGTCTTATTATGAGGAAATAATAAGGGAATTGGATTCAGATGACAGCCAATTGTAGCGGATCCGTAGGAGGGAGCGCTAGGGGGCGCACCCGATTCCGGGGAGAAGTGTGCCCTTGGACCTCGGCGAACCAGGAGAGGAGCTCCAAGGAAACGCCGAGGCAGGTGAGACGGAACCTCATCTGGGCGGAATCGGAAGCCTAGGCCCCCACCGACCTGCACGGCCTCCGCGAGGCCAACCACGCAAGGTTGGTCTCTGAGTAGTCCGACGACCACTCCAAGTCCTTTTGGACCTGCCGCTGGGTAATGGCAGAGGCGGCAGGCCGGACAGGAGACAAGGGCGGACGAAGACTCTGGAACTGAAGAAGACAAAGACAAGAACTTGGAAGGACTCAGACGAAGGCTTGGAACTTGGAAAGACTCAGGAGCGGGAGACAAGACAAGCTAAAATCAGGTAAGTAAAAGTCCAGGACATCCAGGAGAGCAGAGGGCCTCCCGCCACTCACTGAAGAGTAGCACAGAGCGCAGGACGAACAGGAAATCCAGGAATAGGAAAACGGACATCTGGACATCAGAGACGAGGACATCGGGACAGACGAATGGAGGTATCCGGCCAGAACTCATAGCAGCCACTTCTTGGACTGAGCTTCGGGAACCCGGCGTAATCGACGCACCTGACAGGTCATTCGATGGAAGACGGAACTTCCAACCTGGCATGGAAAACGAATCTGAAGGTCATCCCGAAGTTGGACTGAGGACGGGCCACTAGGAGGTAACATCCGGAACCAGGAACAGAATCATAAGCAGAAGAAGGACGTGGAGAATTCTCGGCGATGACGGATGGAAGTATCCCACCGAGCGCCTTACATACCCCAGCCTGGATGGTTGCGGACCACTCATACCAATTCGCGCCCTACACAACCCAGCCGGACGGAACAAGCGGAGACTCGGAACATCAGGACTGGATCACGGAACATCAGGACTGGATCACGGAACATCAGGAACAGACGAGACATCAGCAGAGACCAGGAACACAGACGACAAGAGATCCCACGAAGAACAAAGAAATGCCAAGCAGGAAAGCAGAGAAGCCTGGGGTGGACTACCTCTTGTGAAGGCAAGGAAGGAATGACAGCAGGGCTCTTAAATAGGGCTGAAAAGGAGGAGACGCCCAGGGAGGAGTTCAGGTGGGGCCCGGGGCATATCCGGCCTCAGGCCCTTTAAATCCTGGAGAGAGACGCGGCCCTGATCTTTACTGACTATGGTATTGCTACGCAGACATTAGGGAAAAAACATAGGACTGCTTCTTTAGCCAGTCCCAAAAGAGAAGCACATCAAGCAGCTTTGTCTGAATTATCAGGAAGGCTGCTCACCCTGTAAAAATGTTGCAAGTAGTAATTTTGTTATAGTTTTGACAGTTGCTTGGTTTTAATTGTAAATATTACTACCCTTAACAGAAACATGGGGGTAACCTGCACGGAGCGGCAGTTACTACCCTTAACAGAAACATGGGGGTAACCTGCACGGAGCGGCAGTTACTACCCTTAACAGAAACATGGGGGTAACCTGCACGGAGCGGCAGTTACTGCCCTTAACAGAAACATGGGGGTAACTTGCACGGAGCGGCAGTTACTACCCTTAACAGAAACAGGGGGGTAACCTGCAAGGAGCGGCAGTTACTACCCTTAACAGAAACATGGGGGTAACCTGCACGGAGCGGCAGTTACTACCCTTAACAGAAACATGGGGGTAACCTGCACGGAGCGGCAGTTACTACCCTTAACAGAAACATGGGGGTAACCTGCACGGAGCGGCAGTTACTGCCCTTAACAGAAACATGGGGGTAACTTGCACGGAGCGGCAGTTACTACCCTTAACAGAAACAGGGGGGTAACCTGCAAGGAGCGGCAGTTACTACCCTTAACAGAAACATGGGGGTAACCTGCACGGAGCGGCAGTTACTACCCTTAACAGAAACATGGGGGTAACCTGCACGGAGCGGCAGTTACTACCCTTAACAGAAACATGGGGGTAACCTGCACGGAGCGGCAGTTACTACCCTTAACAGAAACATGGAGGTAACCTGCAAGGAGCGGCAGTTACTACCCTTAACAGAAACATGGGAGTAACCTGCAAGGAGCGGCAGTTACTACCCTTAATATAAGGCTTGGGGAATCCTGCACAGAGTGGTAGTTTCTACCTTTAATATAAGGCTTGGGGAATCCTGCATGGAGCGGCAGTTTCTACCCTTAACAGAAGGCTTGGGGGTAACCTGCATGGAGCGGCAGTTACTACCCTTAACAGAAGGCTTGGGGGTGACCTGCAGAGAGTGCAGTAACTACCCTTAACAGAAGGCTTGGGGGTGACCTGCAGAGAGCGGCAGTTACTATCCTTAAGTGAAACATTGGGGTATCCTGCATGGAGCAGCAGCTACTCCCATAAGAGGCTTGCTGATCAGATTGGATGACCATTTGGTCTTTTACTGCTGTCTTTACTATGTTACTGTGTTATCAAGGGCCAGTAATTTATCAGTGGAGAGAGTCATGTTTCAGCAAGATAGGAAGCAGATCTTATTGCTGGAGCATTTATACTGATTCAATTAAAAGTCAAATTCATCCCTTTGTTAAAGCTTAGCACAGTGTGCTTAGCCATTTCAGCAGTAGCCCAGATAACAGAGAGCTAAACCAAATTAGAAGCTTCTGATCTTGGTCTGTGAAATAAAAGTGTAAGAAATAATCATCACTGGTCTAAGAGATGCTCCTGTTTTTCGCTGTGATTTCCAGGATTCGATCGCAGATTTGTGGGATTTTGCCCTAAACCCAAATAAAAAAAACTCGCCTTGTGTAGCTGCGGCGGTTCTACTCACGTAGACTCACATGAATACTGCACGTGCAGGAGTACGCATTATGGCGGTTTCACAGACCGCTGAAAGGCCTTCCAAACTTTAGTTAGTGTACTAATTTCCTGCACACACACACACACGGAGCAAATAGCCTGAGCTCTTCTGATATTAAAGCAATAACTCCTGACATTTCATTCTGCCCACTGAAAGAAAGATAAAAGCCAATATCTGCTCTTCTAGCAGCTCCCAACCAGCAGGGTATATTGCTGAACCAACCTGTTCCTCCTCCCTCTGGCGCATTCCCAAAGCTCTTTAGCGCTCTTCGCTGCAAATGGACTTTGTTTTCCGTTTCTCCCCGTGGAGGAGAAGATCGTCTTCTCTTTAAATGACTGCCTTTCCGTATCCTTCCCACTGCCTTGATCTGCAGTGGCAAAGAAGTCGCTGACAGAGCACTCGCAGTTAATGCTAAGGACCGGAGGCTGGAAACTGCAAATCTCTCTCCATAAGGCGGGAGAAAGGGAAGGCTCTCCTCACAGGCCCTTCTCTGAGAAACGAGCCTTAAGCGTTCCTAGGCGCGCGCTGAGAGGAATGCGCGTGCCCGAGTATGCACAGAATCTCCCGCTACACGCACAGAATCTTTTTACACAAAAGGGGGGTGGAGCATGGCGTTCCTGGATTTCTGAATGAAACCAGCACATAAGTATTTACGGACACAAGTGGGCGCCAGGGTACCCTGCCGCCTAACTTTACTTCTGCTGCGGATGATATGTAGGTCCTAAAACAAAAAAAAAAAAGAAAAGAGGTGAGGAGGGTTTTAAGAGTCGAGGTTAATAGGATGAAAGGGAGGCCTTTTAACTATGGGGATTAGGAAGTCTTCCCTTACCTGGGTGGACCGGATACGAGCTGCGAAAAGTGGTAATTGCGTTATCGCATGTGTCTGCTAAAGTTCTCCCACTTACACAGTAAAGTTGGCATTTGCATGCACATGCGCACGTCCATTATAAACTTGTGCGCAGATGTACACGCGTTCAGCCTATTTTATAACGTGTGCACGTATATGTGCATCTGCTATAAAATGGCTGCGGCCTCTTGCATGAGGCAACATATGCACATTTATGTGCGCCTGTGGCACCGCTTTTAAAATTCATCTGCAAATGGGTAATTTTCAAAGCCATTTGCAACCTGGTTTTATAGAGTCATATAATGCCCTCACATTATCCCCCCAACCCATCGGGGTTAAGCCCTTGGCCATTTGAGGATCCCTATAAGCACCGCACAGGTCTTCCTTGCACTTGCTCATATCCTCCCTCTTCTGGCAACCTCTCACCTGCCAACTGAGTTTCCCCTTGCTTCTGGGCAAATACCATACTCACAAGCTACTCCTTGAGGGTTTCTGGGAACACTGTGACCTCACAACAGCCCGAGATCATAGGTTGACAGACTGGCATTCACAGACCATTTACTGAAAATACAGAGATCCTACAGCAACTCACTTATCTGGGTCACTAATCAGCTGCAAAAACAGTGCTAATAAACTAAACAGTTATTTACAAGGATTTACTGTGAACAGAAAAGGTTATAACTGCAATACAACATGCAGTGGAAAGAAAAAGGAATTTTCACAGTAACACTAACTGCTTCACTTGAATCAGTTTGTCTACAGAGTTAAATGCTGTATCTTTCTCAATCCAATCTGAGATTCCTGAGTACCATGTTGCTGTCAGCACACAGCTGTCTATCCCAACTGAAATGGTTCTCCATCTGCACAGCACCAACTGTCTCTCTGCCTCCTCCTGCAGTGTGGTGCCAGTAGCTCGCTCTAGCTCGTGGATTCACCCTGCCAGTTTGTCTGTGCTCATAGCATGATACCAGGAGCTCGCTCTGGCTCAGGGTTTCACCCTGTGAACTCCAGCAACTAGTGCTGTAGGACACTGCATTGCTTTGCTGCCTCCTGCTGCCTCAAAGTAAAAGGAGGTTTGCATGCCTGGCAAATAATAACTTTAACAGTTAAAAGTCCTGTTTCATCACAATGCATGTAAGTGGCTGTTACAAAGATGTTTGGGGCTGTGTTTGCATAAGGTATGTGTGTAACTCGGCTTCACGCCTACCTTTATGCAAACGGAGCAGAGGTGTTCTGAGGGCACACAAGTTACACCTGCTGAAGAAGAGATATAACTTCACAGGAATGAATCTGCACACACCAAGCAACTTAACCACACATGTTTAGCACAAACGTATGTAAATAAGCTCACTTTGAAAGTGCACTGTAAAGTCTGTGTGTACATTGTACAATCAGCACCAGATCTAGGGTAAATGCTTCCTGTGCAAAAACTGTCGATGGTGCCCTCTCTCCCGCTGTTCCTCCAGGTATTCTCCCCTCTTTCTCCCTTCTCACCATTCTCTGTTTTCCTTCTCCCCATCCTGGGTCTTCTCTTTCTACCCTGGATCCTCTCCCCCTCTCGCTTCATACTACCCCATCCCATATACTGTCTCTCCCCTCCCTACACCATCCTACGTATGTCTCTTTCCCGTTCCTACCACCGTCTTCACCATCCCATGTAGGTCTCGATCTCCCCTGCCCACCACTTCCCCATGAAGGTCTACCTCTCCCTGTCACCTCCACCCCTGCCCCCCGCCCCATGTAGTATCCCTTTTCCTGCCTCTCACCTCTCCATTTGATGTACATCTCCCTCTTTCTGATTCCCACCCCACCATCCCATGTACATCTCCCTTTCCCTGTTCCCACCACATGCACAGTCTCTCTCTCTCTGCCCCTCCACCTCATGTTGGTCTCCCTCCCTTTCTCCCCCCACCACCTTATGTATAGTTTCTGCTGTTCCACCACCCCTAAATGTCAAATGTAAAGAAAAGTCAAATAAAGTGTAGATCTCCCTTCTCTAATTTCCTGTATTTTCTGTTTCCTCCTCCCTTCCCAGCTATGTTTTGGGCTCAACAGGAGGAGTGGCACTTAATAGCACATCAGCTTCCTCTGCTGTGTGGGGCCAGTCTGGTGGCTCTTTCCATGAGACTGGCCCGGCACAGCAGAGGAAGCTGACATGTTATTAAGAGAGCTCCAAGAAGTGCTGATGGGTCGACTGAAGGACTTGTTCAATAGATACTTGGAGACAGGAGCGGTGCCGCAGGACTAGAGAAGAATGCTTGATAAAAGTGGTAGCAGGGAGGAGGCTGGAAACTACAGGCCGGTTAGCCTCACCTCGGTGGTGGGAAAATTAACGGAGAGACTGCTAAATGTTAGGTTCGGCATTCCATGGGCTAACCCCACGAACCACCATCTTCACCTCTCGGGCTGATACCCTTGCAGCAGGATGCCGCTCTCCTCTTACCACACCCCACTCCTCTTCGTGGCAACACACTACCACGTTTCCTCATGACTGGTGCCACCAGCTCTCTCCCTCTGTGCCTCCCCCTAGGTGTGCACGCAGCTGATCCTGCCAGATTTAAAGAGCCCACGGTGGGAAAAGCCCTGCAGCATGGCTTGATGACCTCACGCAGCCAGGTCTATAAAAGGTCCTCTAGACCTTCATGCCCTTGCCTCAGCAACAGGTTCCCCTGCTCCAGTAAAGGTGCATGTTGCTCCAGCGTCCTGCCTCAGTTCCAGTGTTCCTTATCTTCAGTTCCTCAGTTCCGGCGTCACTGTCTTCAGTTCTTCAGTTCCAGTGTTATTGTCTTCAGTTCTTTACTTCTTCAGTTCTTCCACGCCTCCTTTGTTGCACGCTTGTTTTTCTCCTAGCCTTTCTACCCTGCCTATCTGTCCCGCCATTCCCTTCGGACGGATACCTGATACTGACCTTGGCCTGACTTCTGAATACTCTTGATATGCCTCACCTATGCCCACTCCAACCCAGCCACCTCGACGGATCTCTCTGCCATCAGCAGAGGCCCCCACCTAAGACCTGCCAGCCCCAGCACCCGAGGGGAACATGGACTGATAAAGGCGAAGCTCCAGTTGGCCTCTGCTTCGTCCAGGTCTGCTTGCCGACGGTGGGGACCTGCAGGGCTCCTCCCTGCAAGTTGTGTCAACCCTGCCTCGATCTAAGGGTCTATGAACACAACACTAAAGGAAAGGGTAATGAATATCTTTAATCCAGTGGGTTACAGGATCCAAGAATAATGGTTTTACCAGAGGATGGTCCCGTCAAACGAATCTGATTGATTTTTTTTGATCCGTAACTAGAGAATTGGATCAAGGAAGAACTCTCTATGTGGTTTACCTGGATTTCAGCAAGGCTTTTGATATGGTCCTGCATAGAAGGCTCATGAATATAATGAGAAGCCTGGGAGTGGGTCCCAAGGTGGTGGAATGGATCATAAATTGGCTGATTGACAGACATCATTGAGTAGTGGTAAACGGAACGTACTCTGAGAAGTGACGAGTGATACGTGGAGTGCCCCAGGGATTGGTTCTCGGACCGGTTCTTTGAATATCTCTATGAGCAATCTTGTGGGACATTAGAAGGTAAAACTTGTCATTTTGTGGTGGACATTAAGATCTGCAGCAGAGTGGACATGCCTGAAGGAGTGGAGAGAATGAGAAGTGACCTAGGAAAGTTGGAGGAGTGGTTGAACATTTGGCAAGAAGTACAGAGTCATGCATTTGGGGTATGGCGATCTGAAGGAGTTGTATGCATTGGGGAGCAAGAGACTGATGTGCACAAACTGGGAGAGAGACCGTGGACTGATGTGTCTGATGATCTGAAAGCACTAGCAGCATAGCTATGTGACAAGACGGTGGTTAGGGGCAGAGGGATGCTAGGATGCCTTGAAAGAGGCATAACCAGCAGGGAAGAGATGATAACGCTGTCATACAGATCCTTGGAGACCGCATCTCAAAAAGGTTAAGTACAGAATAGAAACGATCCAGAGAAAGGCGACCAAAATGGTGTGGGGTCTGCATGGAAAGTCATAGGAGATGAGCTTGAAGGACCTTAATAAGTCCACCCTGGAGGAGAAAAGAGACAGGGGAGAGATGATACAGACTTTCAAATACCTGAAAGGAATTAGTGATGCCCAAAACTCAATTTCTGATGGAAAGGGTCACAAGGGGGATGACTCAGGAACAACGTCAGGGAATATTTCTTCACGGAAAGGGTGGTGAGTGCATGGAGTGCCCTCCCAGAAGAGGTGGTGAAGGGCGGGGTCAAACACAGAAGGATCCCTGCTGGCTGGAGGATGGACCTGAAGAAACGGGGAAACTTTTCTATTACTCCTAAAGTTTACATTGCTACTTGGGGAGGTGACCTGCACAGAGCAGTAGCTGCTGGATGGACCTTTTTGGTCATTTACTATATTACTCTCTTACTCCTTCTGCCAGCTGGGCATGAGGCTGGGGATGCCCCTTGTCTCATGGCACCTATTGTGGCTGCCCAGCTCACCCTATCCTCAGGCTAGCCCTGTGTACAATGTACGTGCAGACTCTACCGATGAGAGTTGTTTGTAACTCACCCTCCCTGAGGTGTTGCAAGGTACGTGCGGACTTTTCACATGTGCACCTTGTACTTAATTTTCAAAGGAAGCTTTCCCGGCTGCAAGCACACGGGTAGTGGACACTTTCACCTGCCATTTCTGCAGGCCGCTAATGAATTCTCCGCCCTCGACCTAAACGCCAGGAAATGCCTCTTTTTAATCCTGTGAAGAGCGTGTGCTTTGTGGAAGTCCTCACTTCCCTTGAGCTGCTGTAAAGGAGACGCTGCCCGGGTAAATAAGAATTCATCCGGGTCTTTCTCCCCGTGGTCCTAAAGATGAGTTATTCAGCTGCAGAACATAATTCAGCAAAGAAAGGGGAAAGGCTTCCCAGTTAGCTCAAGGATGCTCGTAATACTCAGGTAAAACGTAGTAAGAAGGCTTGTCAGGTTTTGAAAATTATTATGATGGGGTGGAAGGTGGCTGTATTTTAGGGGAAAGGATTAGAAATTCGCTAGATGTGAGGCAGGAGGGACCGCGCCCTAACATGGGTCCCGAGGCCCCCACCTCACATTTAAAGCAGCAGAAAATTTGTAAAACGTTCCATGCAAATGAGCAGATAGGTCGGGGGTCAGTGCTGACCCCCATCTGAACCTGGGGCTGCCAGTCGAGGCCACCCCCAACTCCCCCAAAATGTTAATAAAAAAAAATAACCGTGTGGCGCCGGCCCTGGTCCCCCTGCCCCCTCCCCAAAACAGAAAATGGGCCCCTGCTGCCGTCACCCTACCGTCAACCCCCCCAGTGACAGAGATCCCCTCCCTGTCATACCCACCCCCCCCCCAGTGACAGAGATCCCCCTCCCTGTCATACCCCCCCCCAGTGACAGAGATCCCCTCCCTGCCATACCCGCCCCCCCCAGTGACAGAGATCCCCTCCCTGTCATACCTGCCACCCCCCTAGTGACAGAGATCCCTTCCCTGCCATACCCCCCCCCCCCCCCGTGACAGATCTCCCCTGCTACCATCTCCCCATCCCCCAAGTGACAGAGATCCATGAAAGAAAAGAAAAGAAGCAATACAAGGGTCCCATGCCCCCCCCCGGGAACCTTTAAAAGGATTCAGTTTAGGGGCCGTGTGCACCCTCGGCCATGTGCCCTGGCTCCGACCCCCAGACTTTACCCCAATCACATGGCTGGGGCCATTTTGGAAAATGATACCAACCAGTCCGGGTGTGAGGTGCCCCTGGGGGGTGTGGGGGAGGGGGGGAACTGGGGGCTGGGCCCAGGACCATGTTTTGGTTTTACTTTCGGGAGGGGGAATGGCATCGAGGGGGGGGATCTCTGTCACTTGAAGGATTGGGGAAGGGAACCGGGGCCACATTTTCTGTTTCAGCTTTTGGGGAGGGGGCTGGGGCCATCACCGCATGGTTTTTTTTTTTATTTTATCCAATCATCCAAGGAAATGCAGTAATATTAAATCAGTCCCACACTTCAAATTCCATAGGCTCAAATCTTAATTTTGTCATGGCGGCATACTCCATTGCTTAGAGCGGCACAAATTTCAACATGGACCCGTGTTTCGCCAAACGCAGCTGCGTCAGGAGGGACAATCATTTTTTTGCAGTATTCACATGCTTCAGAACTCAATGCCTTGGTGTAATTTCAGCGCAGCATTTTGGGGGAATTGCATGCAACAATTTTTATCGGACCAGCGGCCCTGTAAGACAATGGCAGTCCCTTGAGGTTGGGGCCGCCATCGCATTAAAGGGTCGCTCGCTGCGTTCTTTTGTCCTGCAGTGTTTGCCCGTGAGACAGAAGAATGCGTCATACAACCCCAATGCTCTTTCTGTTTCTTCTTTCCTATCTTCTTCCCTTCCTCTCTCTCTCACACACACACTCAAAGACTCATGCTTTCTCTCACAGACTCCCTTACACACACAAACTCTCACTCTCACATGTTCTACCACATACACAAGATCTCACTCACACACCCAGACTCCCATTCTCACACACACAAAATACCCAGGCTTCCCATTCTTACACACACACACACAAAATATCCAGCATCCCATTCTTACACACACACATATATATATCCAAGTTCCCATTCTCACACACACACCCCCAGGTTACCATTCCCATGCACAAACACCTACACCCTAACTCCCATTCTCACACACACGCACCAGGCCTCACCACCAAAACCCTTCTTATACTGCCGCGGGGATGGGCTCCCATGGCGGCCTTGCTTTGGTGGGCCCTCTCTTTCGCTGCCGCGGGGATGGACTCCCATGGTGGCCTTGCTTCAATGGGACTTCTTTGCCTTCACGGGAATAGGCTCCCATGGTGGCCTTGCTTCAACGGGACGTCTTCGCCGCCACAGGGATGGTCTCCTATGCATCCTTGCTCTCTTCTTCAGCCACTGCGATGATGGAGTCAGTGGCAGCCATTCTTCAGGCCCCATTTGGTGTCAGGCAGCCGTGATTTGGTGGGCCTACCCATGGCTAAGCTATTGTTTAACAGGCTTCCGTAAAGATGAGATGGAATTTTTCATAGAAAATGAAATACAAGTTGATATAGAGGAGACTTAGAGGAAACATGAGAAAATGCTTCTTAATTGAGAGGGAATAACCTGCCAGTACAAGTTAGCAGTAAGCAAAACTGTGCCAGAATTTCAACCTGCTTGGAACAGTGGTAAGATCAGGGCTGGGGAGATATAGGATTAGAGGACTAGGTTGCTTGGGTGCTGTTTAGGTATGGTAGTAGGGTCAACCAGTATGAAGTGGTGGTAGGACCTTGGAATACTTCCCGGGACAGTTGGCAGGAGAATGCAGACTCCTTGCTGGGGCCTCAGATCCCCAGCTAAGGATGCAAAGGCTAACGAGCGATTTTGCCGTAGGCAGTCAAGCTTAAGAACATAAGAACATAAGAACATGCCATACTGGGTCAGACCAAGGGTCCATCAAGCCCAGCATCCTGTTTCCAACAGAGGCCAAACCAGGCCATAAGAACCTGGCAAGTACCCAAAAACTAAGTCTATTCCATGTAACCATTGCTAATGGCAGTGGCTATTCTCTAAGTGAACTTAATAGCAGGGAATGGACTTCTCCTCCAAGAACTTATCCAATCCTTTTTTAAACACAGCTGTACTAACTGCACGAACCATATTCTCTGGCAACAAATTCCAGAGTTTAATTGTGCGTTGAGTGAAAAAGAACTTTCTCCGATTAGTTTTAAATGTGCCACATGCTAACTTCATAGAGTGCCCCCTAGTCTTTCTACCATCCGAAAGACTAGGTCTAGAACATCTACCCGTTCTAGACCTCTCATGATTTTAAACGCCTCTATCATATCCCCCCTCAGTCGTCTCTTCTCCAAGCTGAAAAGTCCTAACCTCTTTAGTCTTTCCTCATAGCTTGGACAGCTGACACTGGGAGATACTTTTGGCACAGTGAGTAAGGGCAAGGAAGGACGCTGAGCAGAACTGGAGCAGTGTTAGAAGGTCAGGCAAATGATCATTAGAACATAAGAAGTGTCATGCTGTGCCCAGCATCCTGTCTCTGATGGTGGCTGGTCTGGATCACTTGGAACTATCCATTCCTTCTTACTCACTCCCAGAAGAGGTGGAGACGCCCAAGTCTGTCTGGCTAATAATTGCTAATGGATCTGACCTCTAGAAACTTGGCCAGACTTTTTTTTTTAGACTTAGCTTTACTATTAGCCTTGACTTTTTTTAAATTCGTTTTTGATCTGCTACCACTTCGTTTCATGGCTTGTCCCCTAACCAAAGTAGCATTTGAAAGGGGAAATAGCCTCTCTCTGTTAAGTTATCCCACCCCGCTCATGATTCTCCAAACCTCTACCATATCCCCTCTGTCATCTCTTTTTATTTATATTCCACCTTGCATGGCAATTCAAAGTGCATTACATTCAGGTACTTCCCTATCCCCAGAGGATTCATAACCTAAGGTCCAAATTTAGAGAACTTTTATTCCCCCCACAGTTACAGAATGGGAAAAATGCCTTAGCAAACCAAGCAAAGGAGAGTGAAGCGCCTTACTCAGGGTGACAAGACGTGGCAGTGGGATTTGAACCCTGGCTTCCCTGGTTCACAGGCTGTAAGCGGCTCTTCCACCTCAGTCTTCTCCACGCCAATGAGCCCTAATCTGCCTAACCTTTCTTCATAAGGGAGTCATTCCATCCACTTGATCATTTTGGTTGCCTTTCTCTATATTTTTTTCCAGTTTTGTTATATCGGAGATGGAGCGACCATAACTGTACACGGCACTAAGGGTACGGCTACATTATAGATTTTGTTTTCTTTTCCTTTCTGAATATTTCCTGGCACTCTGTTTGCTTTTGCGTGGGCCAAATGGTCCGTATCTGATGACATCTAGGAAGTCACTTGCCTCTCTGGTTCTGCGGCCGTCTTTTCTAGGCTGCCTGTCATGTGGCTCCATCTAATCCCATGGCCGTCTGGTTTCCTGTGGGCCCCTGCTGACAGCTCACACGTCCCCTATGGGCATTGGCTGCCTTGTGGCACTTGGGGTGCATACGAGCGCCCACGTGCACAACCCACCAGTCCCCGTGTCTGCTGGTCTCGCAGTGAAGCGTGCCTTCGAAGCGCGGAATTTCTGTGCAGACACTGTGAGCTGTGCGCCTTTCTGATCAAGTACCGAGCTACGCACGTAGGCCTAAGAAACATAAGAACATAAGACATTGCCATGCTGGGTCAGACCAAGGGTCCATCAAGCCCAGCATCCTGTTTCCAACAGAGGCCAAACCAGGCCATAAGAACCTGGCAAGTACCCAAACACTAAGAAGATCCCAAGCTACTGTTGCAATTAATAGTTGTTCTGGTAGCTCGTTCCAAATGTTAGGTCCAGCAATGGAAATTGCTCTATTTCTCACCTGCGTTAAATGTGCTGATTGCGCAGTAAGTATAGCAAGGGATATGCAGGCTTAGCACACTTTCCAGCCTCTCGATGACTTGTGGGGTGCTCATGTGCGCAGCGT
The DNA here is from genome assembly GCF_901001135.1 of Rhinatrema bivittatum. Taxonomy (NCBI): domain Eukaryota; kingdom Metazoa; phylum Chordata; class Amphibia; order Gymnophiona; family Rhinatrematidae; genus Rhinatrema; species Rhinatrema bivittatum. The sequence continues at coordinate 39,188 of NW_021820752.1, read as the reverse complement.
ACACATGCGTACCCTGCCAGTCCCAAACAGACAGACAGACCCCGCTTTCATGGTGCTGGCAGTGGAGTGGAGGTCTTTTGTAACTGTCAGCAGTGTGTAGACACATTTTGCATTTACATTTTTCAAGAGGGAAGAGATTTTGAAGCCATATTTTTTGGGGTGGCACTGTAGGAAATCCCCTGGCTCTGCAGTGCATCTGCTTTTAGTGGAGGGTGCATTCTAATGCAAGACTCCCAGGCTCCCCTTCCCGGCAGGAAAAAGATTTGTCAGTCTGATTAGGATTAACTGTAAGATTCCTTCTCTCTCCCTTGTCCCACAGTCGGGCACTTATACTTCCTTTATGGTCTTCTCTTTCGAGACAGATAATATTTTTCAGGAGGCCATTGGTTGCTAATGTACTCGGTGCTTGTTACGAGTCCCTGGTGACATCTTCCACCTCCGGCTGCAACAACGCTAATGAAAACAGTAAGCAAGAGGGTCTGCTTTAATGGCCGGTTGAGGCGTCTCTGCTTCCTCTGCCCTTTCACCCACTTGTCTGCCATTTAGCCTCGGCACTGCCACAGCGCAGTGATCTGACGAGGGAGACTTCCACAGGGATGGATCGGGCCAGGGTGGGACATTTCCGGATGAGCAGCGTCAGAGAAGGGGCGGCGTTTCCAGCCTCAGTTGGAGATTATCCATCAAGCTGCGGGCGAGAGTCACGAGCTCCACTGTCCAGAGCAGAGGGAGAGAGGGAAAGCAGTGAGGTCACACGCAGACCTGCTGGGCCTTGCTTTACCTTACAGGAGCGCCAGATCTGCTGGTCGGCCCTGGTTAGTGTAGGCTCGGTGGAATGAGTGTCTGTGCCACTCTTGCGCCTAAAAGAGTGCAGTGGGAGTCCCCAGGGGGGGTCAGGCCGCACCTCCTCACCCAGGGAAAAGACTGGGAGGGGGCCCTCTCTCAGCAGAGGTGTGCCAAGAAGAAATACTCCTGTCCTAGGAAGGTGGCTGGGCCCACGGTGGGGGTTCCCAGCTCTTCAAGGAAGGAAGAGGTCTTGGGGTTGAAGACCATGAATTCTCCAGAGGTTCTGTGAAGATGATAAGTTCTCTCCAGGAAGAAAAGTCCAAATCCTTCCTCCTCATTAGAGGTTTGGAATAAAGAGAAGATTGTCCTTGGTGGGATTCAGAGAGAAAGCTGAGAACTTACAGAGAGAGAGAGAGAAAGGAACCAGGGGGATCCTAAAGAGGAGAACTTACAGAGAGAGAGAGAAAGCAACCAGGGGAATCCTAAAGAGGAGAACTTACAGAGAGAGAGAGAGAAAGGAACCAGGGGGATCCTAAAGAGGAGAACTTACAGAGAGAGAGAGAGAGAAAGCAACCAGGGGAATCCTAAAGAGGAGAACTTATAGAGAGAGAGAGAGAAGGGAAACAGGAGGATCCTAAAGAGGAGAACTTACAGAGAGAGAGAGAGAAAGGAACCAGGGGGATCCTAAAGAGGAGAACTTACAGAGAGAGAGAGAAAGGAACCAGGGGATCCTAAAGAGGAGAACTTACAGAGAGAGAGAGAGAAAGGAACCAGGGGGATCCTAAAGAGGAGAACTTACAGAGAGAGAGAGAGAGAGAGAGAGAAAGGAACCAGGGGGATCCTAAAGAGGAGAACTTTCAGAGAGAGAGAAAGGAACCAGGAGGATCCTAAAGAGGAGAACTTACACAGAGAGAGAGAAAGGAACCAGGGGGATCCTAAAGAGGAGAACTTACAGAGAGAGAGAGAGAGAAAGGAACCAGGGGGATCCTAAAGAGGAGAACTTACAGAGAGAGAGAGAGAGAGAGAAAGAAACCAGGGGGATCCTAAAGAGGAGAACTCAGAGAGAGAGAGAGAAAGGAACCAGGGGGATCCTAAAGAGGAGAACTTACAGAGAGAGAGAGAAAGCAACCAGGGGAATCCTAAAGAGGAGAACTTACAGAGAGAGAGAGAGAAAGGAACCAGGGGAATCCTAAAGAGGAGAACTTACAGAGAGAGAGAGAGAGAGAGAGAGAAAGGAACCAGGGGGATCCTAAAGAGGAGAACTTACAGAGAGAGAGAGAGAAAGGAACCAGGGGAATCCTAAAGAGGAGAACTTACAGAGAGAGAAAGGAACCAGGGGAATCCTAAAGAGGAGAACTTACAGAGAGAGAGAGAGAAAGGAACCAGGGGGATCCTAAAGAGGAGAACTTACAGAGAGAGAGAGAGAAAGGAACCAGGGGGATCCTAAAGAAGAGAACTTACAGAGAGAGAGAGAGAAAGGAACCAGGGGAATCCTAAAGAGGAGAACTTACAGAGAGAGAGAGAAAGGAACCAGGGGGATCCTAAAGAGGAGAACTTACAGAGAGAGAGAGAGAGAAAGGAACCAGGGGGATCCTAAAGAGGAGAACTTACAGAGAGAGAGAGAGAAAGGAACCAGGGGGATCCTAAAGAGGAGAACTTACAGAGAGAGAAAGGAACCAGGGGAATCCTAAAGAGGAGAACTTACAGAGAGAGAGAGAGAGAAAGGAACCAGGGGGATCCTAAAGAGGAGAACTTACAGAGAGAGAGAGAGAAAGGAACCAGGGGGATCCTAAAGAAGAGAACTTACAGAGAGAGAGAGAAAGGAACCAGGGGGATCCTAAAAAGGAGAACTTACAGAGAGAGAGAGAGAAAGGAACCAGGGGAATCCTAAAGAGGAGAACTTACAGAGAGAGAGAGAGAGAGAGAAAGGAACCAGGGGGATCCTAAAGAGGAGAACTTACAGAGAGAGAGAGAGAAAGGAACCAGGGGGATCCTAAAGAGGAGAACTTACAGAGAGAGAGAGAAAGGAACCAGGGGGATCCTAAAGAGGAGAACTTACAGAGAGAGAGAGAAGGAAACCAGGGGGATCCTAAAGAGGAGAACTTACAGAGAGAGAGAGAGAAAGGAACCAGGGGGATCCTAAAGAGGAGAACTTACAGAGAGAGAGAGAGAGAAAGCAACCAGGGGAATCCTAAAGAGGAGAACTTATAGAGAGAGAGAGAGAAAGGAAACAGGAGGATCCTAAAGAGGAGAACTTACTCTCCAAGTGCGCAGCATTTTGCTGCTGTAGGTGCCTGAGTTCATATTTAGTGCTGGGGACTTTATTTGCTGAATTGTTTCCCTGCTGTAGGTGCCTGAGTTCATATTTAGTGCTGGGGACTTTATTTGCTGAATTGTTTCACTGCTGTAGGTGCCTGAGTTCATATTTAGTGCTGGGGACTTTATTTGCTGAATTGTTTCCTGCTGTAGGTGCCTGAGTTCATATTTAGTGCTGGGGACTTTATTTGCTGAATTGTTTCCCTGCTGTAGGTGCCTGAGTTCATATTTAGTGCTGGGGACTTTATTTGCTGAATTGTTTCCCTGCTGTAGGTTCCTGAGTTAATATTTAGTGCTGGGGACTTTATTTGCTGAATTGTTTCCTGCTGTAGGTGCCTGAGTTAATATTTAGTGCTGGGGACTTTATTTGCTGAATTGTTTCCCTGCTGTAGGTGCCTGAGTTCATATTTAGTGCTGGGGACTTTATTTGCTGAATTGTTTCCCTGCTGTAGGTGCCTGAGTTCATATTTAGTGCTGGGGACTTTATTTGCTGAATTGTTTCCCTGCTGTAGGTGCCTGAGTTCATATTTAGTGCTGGGGACTTTATTTGCTGAATTGTTTCCCTGCTGTAGGTGCCTGAGTTCATATTTAGTGCTGGGGACTTTATTTGCTGAATTGTTTCCTGCTGTAGGTGCCTGAGTTCATATTTAGTGCTGGGGACTTTATTTGCTGAATTGTTTCCCTGCTGTAGGTGCCTGAGTTCATATTTAGTGCTGGGGACTTTATTTGCTGAATTGTTTCCTGCTGTAGGACCCTGAGTTCATATTTAGTGCTGGGGACTTTATTTGCTGAATTGTTTCCCTGCTGTAGGTGCCTGAGTTCATATTTAGTGCTGGGGACTTTATTTGCTGAATTGTTTCGCTGCTGTAGGTGCCTGAGTTCATATTTAGTGCTGGGGACTTTATTTGCTGAATTGTTTCGCTGCTGTAGGTGCCTGAGTTCATATTTAGTGCTGGGGACTTTATTTGCTGAATTGTTTCGCTGCTGTAGGTGCCTGAGTTCATATTTAGTGCTGGGGACTTTATTTGCTGAATTGTTTCGCTGCTGTAGGTGCCTGAGTTCATATTTAGTGCTGGGGACTTTATTTGCTGAATTGTTTCCTGCTGTAGGTGCCTGAGTTCATATTTAGTGCTGGGGACTTTATTTGCTGAATTGTTTCCCTGCTGTAGGTGCCTGAGTTCATATTTAGTGCTGGGGACTTTATTTGCTGAATTGTTTCCCTGCTGTAGGTGCCTGAGTTCATATTTAGTGCTGGGGACTTTATTTGCTGAATTGTTTCCCTGCTGTAGGTGCCTGAGTTCATATTTAGTGCTGGGGACTTTATTTGCTGAATTGTTTCGCTGCTGTAGGTGCCTGAGTTCATATTTAGTGCTGGGGACTTTATTTGCTGAATTGTTTCCCTGCTGTAGGTGCCTGAGTTCATATTTAGTGCTGGGGACTTTATTTGCTGAATTGTTTCCCTGCTGTAGGACCCTGAGTTCATATTTAGTGCTGGGGACTTTATTTGCTGAATTGTTTCCCTGCTGTAGGACCCTGAGTTCATATTTAGTGCTGGGGACTTTATTTGCTGAATTGTTTCCCTGCTGTAGGACCCTGAGTTCATATTTAGTGCTGGGGACTTTATTTGCTGAATTGTTTCCCTGCTGTAGGACCCTGAGTTCATATTTAGTGCTGGGGACTTTATTTGCTGAATTGTTTCGCTGCTGTAGGTGCCTGAGTTCATATTTAGTGCTGGGGACTTTATTTGCTGAATTGTTTCGCTGCTGTAGGTGCCTGAGTTCATATTTAGTGCTGGGGACTTTATTTGCTGAATTGTTTCGCTGCTGTAGGTGCCTGAGTTCATATTTAGTGCTGGGGACTTTATTTGCTGAATTGTTTCGCTGCTGTAGGTGCCTGAGTTCATATTTAGTGCTGGGGACTTTATTTGCTGAATTGTTTCCCTGCTGTAGGTGCCTGAGTTCATATTTAGTGCTGGGGACTTTATTTGCTGAATTGTTTCCCTGCTGTAGGTGCCTGAGTTCATATTTAGTGCTGGGGACTTTATTTGCTGCATTGTTTCCCTGCTGTAGGTGCCTGAGTTCATATTTAGTGCTGGGGACTTTATTTGCTGAATTGTTTCCCTGCTGTAGGACCCTGAGTTCATATTTAGTGCTGGGGACTTTATTTGCTGAATTGTTTCCCTGCTGTAGGACCCTGAGTTCATATTTAGTGCTGGGGACTTTATTTGCTGAATTGTTTCCCTGCTGTAGGACCCTGAGTTCATATTTAGTGCTGGGGACTTTATTTGCTGAATTGTTTCCCTGCTGTAGGTGCCTGAGTTCATATTTAGTGCTGGGGACTTTATTTGCTGAATTGTTTCCTGCTGTAGGTGCCTGAGTTCATATTTAGTGCTGGGGACTTTATTTGCTGAATTGTTTCCCTGCTGTAGGTGCCTGAGTTCATATTTAGTGCTGGGGACTTTATTTGCTGAATTGTTTCGCTGCTGTAGGTGCCTGAGTTCATATTTAGTGCTGTGGACTTTATTTGCTGAATTGTTTCCTGCTGTAGGTGCCTGAGTTCATATTTAGTGCTGGGGACTTTATTTGCTGAATTGTTTCCTGCTGTAGGACCCTGAGTTCATATTTAGTGCTGGGGACTTTATTTGCTGAATTGTTTCCCTGCTGTAGGTGCCTGAGTTCATATTTAGTGCTGGGGACTTTATTTGCTGAATTGTTTCCCTGCTGTAGGAGCCTGAGTTCATATTTAGTGCTGGGGACTTTATTTGCTGAATTGTTTCCCTGCTGTAGGTGCCTGAGTTCATATTTAGTGCTGGGGACTTTATTTGCTGAATTGTTTCCCTGCTGTAGGTGCCTGAGTTCATATTTAGTGCTGGGGACTTTATTTGCTGAATTGTTTCCCTGCTGTAGGTGCCTGAGTTCATATTTAGTGCTGGGGACTTTATTTGCTGAATTGTTTCCTGCTGTAGGTGCCTGAGTTCATATTTAGTGCTGGGGACTTTATTTGCTGAATTGTTTCGCTGCTGTAGGTGCCTGAGTTCATATTTAGTGCTGTGGACTTTATTTGCTGAATTGTTTCCTGCTGTAGGTGCCTGAGTTCATATTTAGTGCTGGGGACTTTATTTGCTGAATTGTTTCCCTGCTGTAGGTGCCTGAGTTCATATTTAGTGCTGGGGACTTTATTTGCTGAATTGTTTCCTGCTGTAGGTGCCTGAGTTCATAGTGCTGGGGACTTTATTTGCCTGATTGTTTCCTGCTGTAGGACCCTGAGTTCATATTTAGTGCTGTGGACTTTATTTGCTGAATTGTTTCCTGCTGTAGGTGCCTGAGTTCATATTTAGTGCTGGGGACTTTATTTGCTGAATTGTTTCCTGCTGTAGGACCGTGAGTTCATATTTAGTGCTGGGGACTTTATTTGCTGAATTGTTTCCCTGCTGTAGGTGCCTGAGTTCATATTTATTTATTTATTTATTTATTTATTTAACAACTTTTAATATACCGACGTTCGTGAGGCACATCACGCCGGTTTACAAGTAACTCAGTTAAAGGAGGAAATTACAATGAAACAGGGGGCCGGGGGATGGGAGCAGGCCAGAAAGGGGGGGGGGGGGGTAAGGGAGACAGGAAGGAGAGAGGGAAAGATAGGTAGCATGAGTGAGAGTATAAAAAACAACCGTTAACATAAGAAAATAAAAGGAACTTATTTACAGAAAAAGGAATATTTACATTAGTGACAATTAGCATAGGATTGATTATATCGGACTAAATTGAACAATTTTGTAAAATTATAGGAGGATAAAAGGGGAAGGGCGGGCAAGGAGAGGCGAAAGGGAAAGCCTTGGGAGGGGGGGAAAAGCCTAGGGAGGGGGGGAAAAAAAGGCCTAAGGAGGGGGAAAAAAGGGAAAGCCTTAGGAAGGGGGGGGGGGAAAAGGGCGGGGGGGGGTTGGGGGGGGATGGAGGCTGGGAATCTGAGAGGGGGGGGGGATTATGTGGGAATGTATAGGTTTGGTAGGTTTCGGGGTAGATTATGTGGAAATGTTTAGGTTTGGTTGGTTTCCGGGTAGGCCTTTCTGAAAAGCCACGTTTTTATGCCTTTTTTGAAGGTGGCCAGGCAGGGTTCAAGGCGGAGAAAGGTAGGGAGAGTATTCCAGAGTGAAGGGCCCGCTATGGTAAAGGCCCTTTCTCTCGTGGAGGTGAGATGGGGCGATTTTGAGGGAGGGGGTATGTAGGGTACCTGCGTGGGAGGATCTGGTAGGACGGTTGGTTATGCGGAAGTGGGGTGAGTCCTTGAGCCAGGGGTTGGGTTTGTAGAGGAGGTTGTGTAGTATGGTGAGGGTTTTATACTGTATACGGAAAGAAATGGGTAACCAGTGAAGGTCCTTCAGTATAGGGGTAATGTGGTCTCTTTTTCGTGTGTTCGTTAGGATTCTTGCCATGGCGTTCTGCAGGATTTGTAGGGGTTTGATGGTCGACTCTGGAAGGCCAAGGAGGAGGGAATTGCAGTAATCCACTTTGGAAAGGATAGTGGTCTGCAATACTAGACGGAAATCTTGTGTGTGGAGTAGTGGTTTTAGCTTTTTCATGATGTGAAGCTTGTAAAAGGCTCCCTTAAGAAGGGATTTAATGTGGGCTTTGAAATCGAGGCGCTGGTCAAGTTCGATGCCAAGGTCTCTGACAGTTGGAGATGAGACGTGGGGGGAGGATGTAATATTGGGGAGGGTAAGTTCAGGTTGATTAGATATTATGAGTATCTCAGTTTTAGAAGCATTGAGGGCAAGGTGGAGGTTGGAGAGGAGAGAATTGATGGATGTGAGATAGGAGTCCCATAGTTGAAGGGTTTCATTTAGAGTATTTTGGATAGGAATGAGGATTTGAACGTCGTCGGCATATAAGAAAAAGTTCAATCCTAGGTCAGAGAGCAGGTGGCAGAGGGGCAGTATATAAATATTGAACAGAGTAGAAGAGAGTGAGGACCCCTGAGGAACTCCTTGTGTGAGGGGGATGTGAGAAGACTCAGCTTTGTCAATTTTTACTATGTATTCTCTATTGGCGAGGTATGAGGAGAACCAAGAAAAGGCAGTGCCTGCGATGCCTATTTCTGCTAGTAGGGAAAGTAGGATTTGGTGATTGACTGTATCGAAGGCAGCTGAGATATCAAGGATTGCGAGGAGAAAGGATGTCCCTTGGCCCATACCTATGAGTATGGTGTTGGTGATTGCTAGCAGGAGATTTTCTGTGTTACGCTCCTTGCGGAACCCAAATTGGGATGGATGTAAAATGTGGTGGTCCTCGAGGAAGTCTGAAATTTGGGAATTGACTACCTTCTCAAGTACTTTGGCAATCAGGGGGAGGTTGGATATAGGACGATAGTTTGCTGGGTCAGAGGGGTTGAGGGATGGTTTTTTGAGGAGGGGTTTGACGACCGCAATTTTGAGTGGGTCTGGGACCATGCCCGATGCTGGGGACTTTATTTGCTGAATTGTTTCCCTGCTGTAGGAGCCTGAGTTCATATTTAGTGCTGGGGACTTTATTTGCTGAATTGTTTCCCTGCTGTAGGTGCCTGAGTTCATATTTAGTGCTGGGGACTTTATTTGCTGAATTGTTTCCCTGCTGTAGGTGCCTGAGTTCATATTTAGTGCTGGGGACTTTATTTGCTGAATTGTTTCCCTGCTGTAGGTGCCTGAGTTCATATTTAGTGCTGGGGACTTTATTTGCTGAATTGTTTCCCTGCTGTAGGACCCTGAGTTCATATTTAGTGCTGGGGACTTTATTTGCTGAATTGTTTCCCTGCTGTAGGTGCCTGAGTTCATATTTAGTGCTGAGGACTTTATTTGCTGAATTGTTTCCTGCTGTAGGTGCCTGAGTTCATATTTAGTGCTGGGGACTTTATTTGCTGAATTGTTTCCCTGCTGTAGGTGCCTGAGTTCATATTTAGTGCTGGGGACTTTATTTGCTGAATTGTTTCCCTGCTGTAGGTGCCTGAGTTCATATTTAGTGCTGGGGACTTTATTTGCTGAATTGTTTCCCTGCTGTAGGTGCCTGAGTTCATATTTAGTGCTGAGGACTTTATTTGCTGAATTGTTTCCCTGCTGTAGGTGCCTGAGTTAATATTTAGTGCTGGGGACTTTATTTGCTGAATTGTTTCGCTGCTGTAGGTGCCTGAGTTCATATTTAGTGCTGGGGACTTTATTTGCTGAATTGTTTCGCTGCTGTAGGTGCCTGAGTTCATATTTAGTGCTGGGGACTTTATTTGCTGAATTGTTTCCCTGCTGTAGGTGCCTGAGTTCATATTTAGTGCTGGGGACTTTATTTGCTGAATTGTTTCCCTGCTTTAGGTTGCCTGGGTTCATATTTAGTGCTGGGGACTTTATTTGCTGAATTGTTTCCCTGCTGTAGGTGCCTGAGTTCATATTTAGTGCTGGGGACTTTATTTGCTGAATTGTTTCCCTGCTGTAGGACCCTGAGTTCATATTTAGTGCTGGGGACTTTATTTGCTGAATTGTTTCCCTGCTGTAGGTGCCTGAGTTCATATTTAGTGCTGGGGACTTTATTTGCTGAATTGTTTCCCTGCTGTAGGTGCCTGAGTTCATATTTAGTGCTGGGGACTTTATTTGCTGAATTGTTTCCCTGCTGTAGGTGCCTGAGTTCATATTTAGTGCTGGGGACTTTATTTGCTGAATTGTTTCCTGCTGTAGGTGCCTGAGTTCATATTTAGTGCTGGGGACTTTATTTGCTGAATTGTTTCCCTGCTGTAGGTGCCTGAGTTCATATTTAGTGCTGTGGACTTTATTTGCTGAGTTGTTTCCTGCTGTAGGAGCCTGAGTTCATATTTAGTGCTGGGGACTTTATTTGCTGAATTGTTTCGCTGCTGTAGGTGCCTGAGTTCATATTTAGTGCTGGGGACTTTATTTGCTGAATTGTTTCCCTGCTGTAGGTGCCTGAGTTCATATTTAGTGCTGGGGACTTTATTTGCTGAATTGTTTCCCTGCTGTAGGTGCCTGAGTTCATATTTAGTGCTGGGGACTTTATTTGCTGAATTGTTTCCCTGCTGTAGGTGCCTGAGTTCATATTTAGTGCTGTGGACTTTATTTGCTGAATTGTTTCCCTGCTGTAGGTGCCTGAGTTCATATTTAGTGCTGGGGACTTTATTTGCTGAATTGTTTCCCTGCTGTAGGAGCCTGAGTTCATATTTAGTGCTGGGGACTTTATTTGCTGAATTGTTTCCCTGCTGTAGGTGCCTGAGTTCATATTTAGTGCTGGGGACTTTATTTGCTGAATTGTTTCACTGCTGTAGGTGCCTGAGTTCATATTTAGTGCTGGGGACTTTATTTGCTGAATTGTTTCCCTGCTGTAGATGCCTGAGTTCATATTTAGTGCTGGGGACTTTATTTGCTGAATTGTTTCCCTGCTGTAGGTGCCTGAGTTCATATTTAGTGCTGGGGACTTTATTTGCTGAATTGTTTCCCTGCTGTAGGTGCCTGAGTTCATATTTAGTGCTGGGGACTTTATTTGCTGAATTGTTTCCTGCTGTAGGTGCCTGAGTTCATATTTAGTGCTGGGGACTTTATTTGCTGAATTGTTTCCCTGCTGTAGGTGCCTGAGTTAATATTTAGTGCTGGGGACTTTATTTGCTGAATTGTTTCCCTGCTGTAGGTGCCTGAGTTCATATTTAGTGCTGGGGACTTTATTTGCCTGATTGTTTCCCTGCTGTAGGTACCTGAGTTCATATTTAGTGCTGAGGACTTTATTTGCCTGATTGTTTCCCTGCTGTAGGTGCCTGAGTTCATATTTAGTGCTGGGGACTTTATTTGCTGAATTGTTTCGCTGCTGTAGGTGCCTGAGTTCATATTTAGTGCTGGGGACTTTATTTGCCTGATTGTTTCCCTGCTGTAGGTGCCTGAGTTCATATTTAGTGCTGGGGACTTTATTTGCTGAATTGTTTCCTGCTGTAGGACCCTGAGTTCATATTTAGTGCTGGGGACTTTATTTGCTGAATTGTTTCGCTGCTGTAGGTGCCTGAGTTCATATTTAGTGCTGGGGACTTTATTTGCTGAATTGTTTCCTGCTGTAGGTGCCTGAGTTCATATTTAGTGCTGGGGACTTTATTTGCTGAATTGTTTCCTGCTGTAGGAGCCTGAGTTCATATTTAGTGCTGGGGACTTTATTTGCTGAATTGTTTCCCTGCTGTAGGTGCCTGAGTTCATATTTAGTGCTGGGGACTTTATTTGCTGAATTGTTTCGCTGCTGTAGGTGCCTGAGTTCATATTTAGTGCTGGGGACTTTATTTGCTGAATTGTTTCCCTGCTGTAGGTGCCTGAGTTCATATTTAGTGCTGGGGACTTTATTTGCCTGATTGTTTCCCTGCTGTAGGTACCTGAGTTCATATTTAGTGCTGGGGACTTTATTTGCCTGATTGTTTCCCTGCTGTAGGTGCCTGAGTTCATATTTAGTGCTGGGGACTTTATTTGCTGAATTGTTTCGCTGCTGTAGGTGCCTGAGTTCATATTTAGTGCTGGGGACTTTATTTGCCTGATTGTTTCCCTGCTGTAGGTGCCTGAGTTCATATTTAGTGCTGGGGACTTTATTTGCTGAATTGTTTCCTGCTGTAGGACCCTGAGTTCATATTTAGTGCTGGGGACTTTATTTGCTGAATTGTTTCGCTGCTGTAGGTGCCTGAGTTCATATTTAGTGCTGGGGACTTTATTTGCTGAATTGTTTCCTGCTGTAGGTGCCTGAGTTCATATTTAGTGCTGGGGACTTTATTTGCTGAATTGTTTCCTGCTGTAGGTGCCTGAGTTCATATTTAGTGCTGGGGACTTTATTTGCTGAATTGTTTCCTGCTGTAGGTGCCTGAGTTCATATTTAGTGCTGGGGACTTTATTTGCTGAATTGTTTCCTGCTGTAGGTGCCTGAGTTCATATTTAGTGCTGGGGACTTTATTTGCTGAATTGTTTCCTGCTGTAGGTGCCTGAGTTCATATTTAGTGCTGGGGACTTTATTTGCTGAATTGTTTCCTGCTGTAGGTGCCTGAGTTCATATTTAGTGCTGGGGACTTTATTTGCTGAATTGTTTCCCTGCTGTAGGTGCCTGAGTTCATATTTAGTGCTGGGGACTTTATTTGCTGAATTGTTTCCCTGCTGTAGGTGCCTGAGTTCATATTTAGTGCTGGGGACTTTATTTGCTGAATTGTTTCCCTGCTGTAGGTGCCTGAGTTCATATTTTTTGCTGGGGACTTTGCTGAATTGTTTTGCTGCTGTAGGTGCCTGAGTTCATATTTAGTGCTGGGGACTTTATTTGCTGAATTGTTTCCCTGCTGTAGGTGCCTGAGTTCATATTTAGTGCTGGGGACTTTATTTGCTGAATTGTTTCCTGCTGTAGGTGCCTGAGTTCATATTTAGTGCTGGGGACTTTATTTGCTGAATTGTTTCCCTGCTGTAGGTGCCTGAGTTCATATTTAGTGCTGGGGACTTTATTTGCTGAATTGTTTCCTGCTGTAGGTGCCTGAGTTCATATTTAGTGCTGGGGACTTTATTTGCTGAATTGTTTCCCTGCTGTAGGTGCCTGAGTTCATATTTAGTGCTGGGGACTTTATTTGCTGAATTGTTTCCCTGCTGTAGGTGCCTGAGTTCATATTTAGTGCTGGGGACTTTATTTGCTGAATTGTTTCGCTGCTGTAGGTGCCTGAGTTCATATTTTTTGCTGGGGACTTTGCTGAATTGTTTCGCTGCTGTAGGTGCCTGAGTTCATATTTTTTGCTGGGGACTTTGCTGAATTGTTTTGCTGCACTGGACATTTCGTGTGCTGCTTGGATTTTCTTCCTGTTGTCAGAGACCAGTAAAGGCTTTTGTTCTGTACAGCAGCTTTTTTGTGCCGCCTGGATTTTGGCTGACGGGTGACTGGACTGATGTGCAGAGGAGTCCCAGAGAAGAACAAAAAGTTGATTTCCCCCTTCCCCCCCGCCCGTGTGTGGGAAGGACCCGGAGGCCTGGGTGCCGCCCTCCCCGAGAGCCCCCCTGTGCCTGGGCTCAGATCTGGGCAGAAGCTGCACTTCCCTCTTTCCAGTCCTGTTGTAATTTCATGTGATGCTCCTGCAGGCCGATGCAATACTGTGCGCTGGCCACAGCGCATGGCTCAACACGCGACTGGACGCGCGATTTGGATGCGCATACCCCCGATGAAAAACAGGAGTTAACGCATCCAAAATGCGCGTCCCATCCAGCGCATAGGTAATAGCGCTCACCACCTGATGAGGCTATTACTCATGCAAAAAAAAAATGTGCGTCCGAGGTGCCCACTTTATCCCGCAAAAATTAACGCCTGCCCGGAGCAGGAGCCCAAAAATCGTACAGGAAAGCAGAAAATACTGCTTTTCTCTAACTTTTTTCTGTTCCTCTGACTTAATGTCGTTGCAGTATTCAGTTGCAGGAACCGAAATAGGAGAATTTTTTTTAAAAAAGCGTGCCAGCGGTCAGGTTAGGAAAAGGGATGTTCAGTTAACGAGCGTCCGGCTGACAGCCACCTCTCCCGGGCGCCCGCCACCGAGGCGCACAGCTTCCCCTAGCCGCCTCCTTTGTGTCACGGCAGCCGATTTAAACGTGAAACCGGGCTCCTGGGAATGGTGGAGCGGCGCGCGTTACGGGAGCGAGACTGTGTGGGCCTGGTAGTTAGAGCTCAGCAAAGTTAGTGCGGCGAGGGCTGAATTTTCAAAGCCCCCTGCCACGCAGAAAACCAGCTTCTCGGCCTGTGCTTTCCCACAGACTGGGGAGAGGTGTTTCAGAGGGTGGAGCTGCACACCTTCAGCCCTCGGAAGAGCAGGTATCGCTTTCTGGGCCCGTTACTTCTGAATTTTTGAAACCAAACAATCCATGCAAACGTTTTGCTTAGAAAACGTGGTGAAGTCTGTGCCTAAACGTGAGGTGCAAACTTCACCCGGCCGGGCGCGGCTTTAAAATTATCCTGCAGTTATCCTGCCCCGAAGAGCTTATATAGTAGGAGGGAAGCGAATGGCGAGAAGTCGGTGATGGGAAGGAGTGCAGCTGGTAGATCAGAGAGGAGACCAAGAGACTTGTCCAGCTGGGTCTGCGGTCAGCACGTGGCAACCTCCTTCCCTGGACTTGTGGGTCACGGAGGGTATCGTCCGCGTGCGGCTTTCATGGCCCTGCATCTTTGCGGCCAGATGTCCCTTTCTGCAGGAAGGAGGGAAGCAGCTCCTAATTTCTAATGATAAAGAAAGGGTGCTAGAAGGATTTCATTTTTCCCTTTGTTTGCAAATGATACGGCACGACATTATTATATATTGGCTTGTTTTATATTAAGTAACTTTTATTTTTTTAGACAGTCTTTATTTTTCTATTGATCATTTTTTGTAATTTTATACTTTTTTATAATTCTATGTTTTTTAATTTCTTTCTGTTTACACTTATTTCATTCAGTTATGTAAACCGTTTTGATTAAACATTGTTTGTAAAAACGGTATGCAAATACTTTTAAATAAATAAATAAAGAAAGAAATAAATTTGCGCATCGCTGCCACCGAGCTTTTGTGCCTCGTAGCTTTGGGGCGTGTTGGGCGGGTCGCTATGACAGCCTCACTTCCTGAAACTGACTAATTAGCGTGGTTCTCACGTTCTCTCTGGGATGTCAGGTTAGTGTGACTGACTATTAACTCTGCTGCCTGGAGCGGTTCCTTCCTGGGATGCCCGGGCATCGGGCTCCTGCATCAGCAGCAGGTTTCAGCGCTCTCTAGTGGTTGGGGATCAGTATTGCATCCCGGCTCCCCCAGGCTGTGTCGGGAGTGGACTCCCTGGTCGGCTGCTGCTTTTAGGCTCCTGATTCCAGGTTTTTAACTGAGCGTGGACCCATCTGCTGCAAGGCTCCTCTCTTTCGCCCCTGCGACTTGCTGCTGAGCATCTCAAGACGGCAGCAGTGTCTGGAGAAAGGCACGTGTGGCGTTTGCAGGAAGGCCTGCAATGAGCATGTGAGGCACAGCGTGCATGCTGGATTTATGCATTTCTGTAGGCGGGCATGCACCCTCTATTTTTTTGTCTTTCCCCTTTTTATGACAATGTTGAACTATGCAACAGTACTTAAACGTAAAAGAAAAATGGAACAATGAATCTGTGTTCACTCCATGAAGTTAGCATGTGGCACATTTAAAACAAATCGGAGAAAGTTCTTTTTCACTCAACGCACAATTAAACTCTGGAATTTGTTGCTAGAGGATGTGGTCAGTGCAGTTAGTGTAGCTGTGTTTAAAAAAGGATTGGATAAGTTCTTGGAGGAGAAGTCCATTACCTGCTATTATTTAAGTTCACTTAGAGAATAGCCACTGCCATTAGCAATGGTTACATGGAATAGACTTAGTGTTTGGGTACTTGCCAGGTTCTTATGGCCTGGATTTGGCCTCTGTTGGAAACAGGATGCTGGGCTTGATGGACTCTTGGTCTGACCCAGTATGGCATGTTCTTATGTTCTTAAAGCACTTTCTGTTACCCTGCTAGGAATAGTTGGGAGACTACTTTTAACCCATTTCCTTAAACAAGTCTGTTTGCCAGAATTGTCTAGGAGTCAGTTTTTAAAGGGTCAAATCTCCTAACTTCAGAAGGGAAAAGATCACATGCGACTGGACGCTTAGCTTCTCAATTTCTCTAATTGCAGACCCGTTGCTCACGGTAAATTTTTCAGAGCAACCTGAAGCCGGACAGCACCGAAATGTTCGCCCTGATGCAGACTTTGTGGAAACGCAGACCATTGCTGGATTTGGTTTCATCCCTGGTCCCTTTTCACCTTGGTACCTCTTGTGGATCTTCGTGGCTGGGGGGTGAGGGGTCGCTGCACTGCAGGGACGTTGGTTACGGTCGGGTGCATGCAGGTCGGCACGGAAGAGATTTTGCGGCACTTGTACGGGTATTGGAAAGACGGGGAAGTCACGGGCGTATGCCCATTGACACCGGCTCTGCAGCAGGACTCCCCCTGTGCCCGCTGGTTTTCAGAGCAGACTCACGCGTGCGTTTGCTTGCAGAATTGGGACTTCGGCACTACATGGCCTGTTGCAAGATTACCCACGATACATTTTTCTTAACAAGTGCAGTGTGAATGATCTTCTGTTGTCAAGGCGGCAGCGGACCGTATCTTCTCACCATTTTCAGGACACTTTAGAAAGGGACTTTTCTTGGGTCAAAAAGGCCCACCCACCCCCATGTGGGGAAAATCTTTGCAGCTTTTCCATCATGTGCATTCCTAGCGGCAGGGAGACGTGGATCGTGCACTGTTTTGCCCCTGTTCCTCTGCCCGCAGGAGCAGGAGGTGCAAATGCAGACAGGCCTTGTGGGCCGTTTGTCAAGGCAAGCTAGCCAGGTCGTTTCCCTTTTAGGTCCTTGGGGCTCCTGAGAATCTCCCCCGAGAAGTCTATGACTGATGACATTTTGGGTGTGAGACTCGGACAGGCTTTCCTGCCAGTTTCTGGCACGCCGGGTGTTGGATCTTGCTGCTATCACTGATCCATTACTTGTGAGTGCTGTATTTGATGATCTTCGATACTTGGTGCTGTCGTCACATACTATAAAACAGGATATTTCCCGCGGGGCTCAGCCGTAGATCCGGGGCAGCGCCAACAGAGCCAGACTTACAAGCCCAGAGTCTGATGGCAGAGAACCACTTTAAGGCTCATGCAGTCCTGCCAGGCGAGACAGAAAATGACGAGGAGGCGTCGAGAAAACGCGTCGCAAAGCAAGGAGCTCAAAAGGGAGATAAATCTACAGAACAGCAAATGGGCGGGAGGAGAAGGCGGCTGTGCTGGCCCTTATGCCCAGCACTACACGGCGGTTGCCTCTCCAGCAGGAGCCGAGTCGGGGCTTGGGTGTCTGAACTACTGAGCGGCTTCCCGCAGGCGCGCAAGAGGGGAGAACCCCCCGACCACCTCCGTACGCAAGCCAGGGGATCAAGAGCTGACATTGCAAGCTGAAGAGACTCTACCAGAGTTGAGAGCTGAGGTTTCCAGTGACGGGCAAAGCATGCAGCAGCTTTCTGTCTGCCCTTTGCTTCAGGACTCTTCCCTGGTAAGAAATGAGGTGGATGGGCAGCAGAGGCTTGCACGGGCTCTATCCACTATCCTGTCACTAAAAATGCAAGCAGTGCTGCTGCTGCTGCTGCAGGGAGAGGGTTAACTTCATTCTTTATTGCACACTGCTATAAGAAACACAAATAAATGTAATAATAACCTGCAGTCCTTATCCAGAGGCATTTAGCCAGATTGACTAAAATTTAGTGCAGTTAGTGTAGCTGGGTTCAAAAAAGGATTGGATAAGTTCTTGGAGGAGAAGTCCATTAACGGCTATTAATCAAGTTTACTTAGGGAATAGCCACTGCTATTAATTGCATCAGTAGCATGGGATCTTCTTAGTGTTTGGGTACTTGCCAGGTTCTTATGGCCTGGATTGGCCACTGTTGGAAACAGGATGCTGGGCTTGATGGACCCTTGGTCTGACCCAGCATGGCAATTTCTTATGTTCTTCTGTTCTTAAATAAGTTGTCCAGCTAACTCCAATATTCAGAGTTGGCCGGATAAAGTTACCTTTAAGATAACTAGCTGCATTCAGGGGTGTGGCTGCACTACTGAATATCCCTCCAAAGTTAGCCGGATAAAGTTACCTTTAAGATAACTAGCTGCACTCAGGGGTGTGGCTGCACTACTGAATATCCCTCCAAAGTTAGCAGGATAAAGTTACCTTTAAGATAACTAGCTGCATTCAGGGGTGTGGCTGCACTACTGAATATCCCTCCAAAGTTAGCAGGATAAAGTTACCTTTAAGATAACTAGCTACATTCAGGGGTGCGGCTGCACTACTGAATATCCCTCCAAAGTTAGCCGGATAAAGTTACCTTTAAGATAACTAGCTACATTCAGGGGTGCGGCTGCACTACTGAATATCCCTCCAAAGTTAGCCGGATAAAGTTACCTTTAAGATAACTAGCTGCATTCAGGGGTGTGGCTGCGCTACTGAATATCCCTCCAAAGTTAGCCGGATAAAGTTACCTTTAAGATAACTAGCTGCATTCAGGGGTGTGGCTGCGCTACTGAATATCCCTCCAAAGTTAGCCGGATAAAGTTACCTTTACGATAACTAGCTGCATTCAGGGGTGTGGCTGCGCTACTGAATATCCCTCCAAAGTTAGCCGGATAAAGTTACCTTTAAGATAACTAGCTACATTCAGGGGTGCGGCTGCACTACTGAATATCCCTCCAAAGTTAGCCGGATAAAGTTACCTTTAAGATAACTAGCTGCATTCAGGGGTGCGGCTGCGCTACTGAATATCCCTCCAAAGTTAGCCGGATAAAGTTACCTTTAAGATAACTAGCTGCATTCAGGGGTGCGGCTGCACTACTGAATATCCCTCCAAAGTTAGCCGGATAAAGTTACCTTTAAGATAACTATTCAGGGATGTGGCTGCGCTACTGAATATCCCTCCAAAGTTAGCCGGATAAAGTTACCTTTAAGATAACTAGCTGCATTCAGGGATGTGGCTGCGCTACTGAATATCCCTCCAAAGTTAGCCGGATAAAGTTACCTTTACGATAACTAGCTGCATTCAGGGGTGTGGCTGCGCTACTGAATATCCCTCCAAAGTTAGCCGGATAAAGTTACCTTTAAGATAACTAGCTGCATTCATGGGTGTGGCTGCACTACTGAATATCCCTCCAAAGTTAGCCGGATAAAGTTACCTTTAAGATAACTAGCTGCATTCAGGGGTGTGGCTGCGCTACTGAATATCCCTCCAAAGTTAGCTAGATAAAGTTACCTTTAAGATAACTAGCTGCATTCAGGGGTGCGGCTGCGCTACTGAATATCCCTCCAAAGTTAGCCGGATAAAGTTACCTTTAAGATAACTAGCTGCATTCAGGGGTGCGGCTGCACTACTGAATATCCCTCCAAAGTTAGCCGGATAAAGTTACCTTTAAGATAACTATTCAGGGATGTGGCTGCGCTACTGAATATCTCTCCAAAGTTAGCCGGATAAAGTTACCTTTAAGATAACTAGCTGCATTCAGGGATGTGGCTGCACTACTGAATATCCCTCCAAAGTTAGCCGGATAAAGTTACCTTTAAGATAACTAGCTGCATTCAGGGGTGTGGCTGCGCTACTGAATATCCCTCCAAAGTTAGCCGGATAAAGTTACCTTTAAGATAACTAGCTACATTCAGGGGTGCGGCTGCACTACTGAATATCCCTCCAAAGTTAGCAGGATAAAGTTACCTTTAAGATAACTAGCTGCATTCAGGGGTGTGGCTGCACTACTGAATATCCCGCCAAAGTTAGCCGGATAAAGTTACCTTTAAGATAACTAGCTACATTCAGGGGTGTGGCTGCACTACTGAATATCCCTCCAAAGTTAGCCGGATAAAGTTACCTTTAAGATAACTAGCTACATTCAGGGGTGCGGCTGCACTACTGAATATCCCTCCAAAGTTAGCCAGATAAAGTTACCTTTAAGATAACTAGCTGCATTCAGGGGTGCGGCTGCACTACTGAATATCCCTCCAAAGTTAGCCGGATAAAGTTACCTTTAAGATAACTAGCTGCATTCAGGGGTGCGGCTGCACTACTGAATATCCCTCCAAAGTTAGCCGGATAAAGTTACCTTTAAGATAACTAGCTGCATTCAGGGGTGTGGCTGCACTACTGAATATCCCTCCAAAGTTAGCCGGATAAAGTTACCTTTAAGATAACTAGCTACATTCAGGGGTGCGGCTGCACTACTGAATATCCCTCCAAAGTTAGCCGGATAAAGTTACCTTTAAGATAACTAGCTGCATTCAGGGGTGCGGCTGCACTACTGAATATCCCTCCAAAGTTAGCCGGATAAAGTTACCTTTAAGATAACTAGCTGCATTCAGGGGTGCGGCTGCACTACTGAATATCCCTCCAAAGTTAGCCGGATAAAGTTACCTTTAAGATAACTAGCTGCATTCAGGGGTGCGGCTGCACTACTGAATATCCCTCCAAAGTTAGCCGGATAAAGTTACCTTTAAGATAACTAGCTACATTCAGGGGTGTGGCTGCACTACTGAATATCCCTCCAAAGTTAGCCGGATAAAGTTACCTTTAAGATAACTAGCTGCATTCAGGGGTGCGGCTGCACTACTGAATATCCCTCCAAAGTTAGCCGGATAAAGTTATCTTTAAGATAACTAGCTGCATTCAGGGGTGCGGCTGCACTACTGAATATCCCTCCAAAGTTAGCCGGATAAAGTTACCTTTAAGATAACTATTCAGGGATGTGGCTGCACTACTGAATATCCCTCCAAAGTTAGCCGGATAAAGTTACCTTTAAGATAACTAGCTACATTCAGGGGTGCGGCTGCACTACTGAATATCCCTCCAAAGTTAGCCGGATAAAGTTACCTTTAAGATAACTATTCAGGGATGTGGCTGCGCTACTGAATATTCCTCCAAAGTTAGCCGGATAAAGTTACCTTTAAGATAACTATTCAGGGATGTGGCTGCGCTACTGAATATCCCTCCAAAGTTAGCCGGATAAAGTTACCTTTAAGATAACTAGCTGCATTCAGGGGTGTGGCTGCACTGCTGAATATCCCTCCAAAGTTAGCCAGATAAAGTTACCTTTAAGATAACTAGCTACATTCAGGGGTGCGGCTGCACTACTGAATATCCCTCCAAAGTTAGCCGGATAAAGTTACCTTTAAGATAACTAGCTGCATTCAGGGGTGTGGCTGCACTACTGAATATCCCTCCAAAGTTAGCCGGATAAAGTTACCTTTAAGATAACTAGCTACATTCAGGGGTGCGGCTGCACTACTGAATATCCCTCCAAAGTTAGCCGGATAAAGTTACCTTTAAGATAACTAGCTGCATTCAGGGGTGCGGCTGCACTACTGACTATCCCTCCAAAGTTAGCCGGATAAAGTTACCTTTAAGATAACTAGCTGCATTCAGGGGTGCGGCTGCACTACTGAATATCCCTCCAAAGTTAGCCGGATAAAGTTACCTTTAAGATAACTAGCTGCATTCAGGGGTGCGGCTGCACTACTGAATATCCCTCCAAAGTTAGCCGGATAAAGTTACCTTTAAGATAACTAGCTACATTCAGGGGTGTGGCTGCACTACTGAATATCCCTCCAAAGTTAGCCGGATAAAGTTATCTTTAAGATAACTAGCTGCATTCAGGGGTGCGGCTGCACTACTGAATATCCCTCCAAAGTTAGCCGGATAAAGTTACCTTTAAGATAACTATTCAGGGATGTGGCTGCACTACTGAATATCCCTCCAAAGTTAGCCGGATAAAGTTACCTTTAAGATAACTAGCTACATTCAGGGGTGCGGCTGCACTACTGAATATCCCTCCAAAGTTAGCCGGATAAAGTTACCTTTAAGATAACTAGCTGCATTCAGGGGTGTGGCTGCACTACTGAATATCCCTCCAAAGTTAGCCGGATAAAGTTACCTTTAAGATAACTAGCTACATTCAGGGGTGCGGCTGCACTACTGAATATCCCTCCAAAGTTAGCCGGATAAAGTTACCTTTAAGATAACTAGCTGCATTCAGGGGTGCGGCTGCACTACTGAATATCCCTCCAAAGTTAGCCGGATAAAGTTACCTTTAAGATAACTAGCTGCATTCAGGGGTGCGGCTGCACTACTGAATATCCCTCCAAAGTTAGCCGGATAAAGTTACCTTTAAGATAACTAGCTGCATTCAGGGGTGCGGCTGCACTACTGAATATCCCTCCAAAGTTAGCCGGATAAAGTTACCTTTAAGATAACTAGCTGCATTCAGGGGTGCGGCTGCACTACTGAATATCCCTCCAAAGTTAGCCGGATAAAGTTATCTTTAAGATAACTAGCTGCATTCAGGGGTGCGGCTGCACTACTGAATATCCCTCCAAAGTTAGCCGGATAAAGTTACCTTTAAGATAACTATTCAGGGATGTGGCTGCACTACTGAATATCCCTCCAAAGTTAGCCGGATAAAGTTACCTTTAAGATAACTAGCTACATTCAGGGGTGCGGCTGCACTACTGAATATCCCTCCAAAGTTAGCCGGATAAAGTTACCTTTAAGATAACTATTCAGGGATGTGGCTGCGCTACTGAATATTCCTCCAAAGTTAGCCGGATAAAGTTACCTTTAAGATAACTATTCAGGGATGTGGCTGCGCTACTGAATATCCCTCCAAAGTTAGCCGGATAAAGTTACCTTTAAGATAACTAGCTGCATTCAGGGGTGCGGCTGCGCTACTGAATATCCCTCCAAAGTTAGCCGGATAAAGTTACCTTTAAGATAACTAGCTGCATTCAGGGGTGTGGCTGCACTGCTGAATATCCCTCCAAAGTTAGCCAGATAAAGTTACCTTTAAGATAACTAGCTACATTCAGGGGTGCGGCTGCACTACTGAATATCCCTCCAAAGTTAGCAGGATAAAGTTACCTTTAAGATAACTAGCTGCATTCAGGGATGTGGCTGCACTGCTGAATATCCCTCATTAGCCGGATAAAGTTACCTTTAAGATAACTAGCTGCATTCAGGGATGTGGCTGCACTGCTGAATATCCCTCATTAGCCGGATAAGTTTATCTGCCTAACTCTGCTATCTGGGCACTGACTGAGTGTGGACCCCTCTGGTATTTTGGTTCCTCTGTACCACCTGTTTACAGTTCCCATGAGCAGTCTGTACCCCTAGTTTCCAGCTTGGCTGTTTTAGAGCTTCGGGGAAGCAGGGTCCAAGGATCTGGACGTTTGCCCGCTAGGCTAAGTGTCACCGCTTGCCACAGGTGACCTCCAAGGAAATCAGAAGGGCAGGGAAGGGCTTTGATGTGCAGTACCGCTGATCAACTCCAGGAGGGTAAATGTAAGAAATGACAGATTACTCCATCCAAGCACACCATAACGCACAATAAAATTTCAATCCACCTTTATCTCAGAGCTGCCTGCTGCTGATTAATGCCGCTCAGCTCAGTGAGCGTCTGAACGAGTGAGGATGGGGCTGGGGGGGCCAGCGGAGGGCTGGTGCTGGAGAGATTTGCTCTGGCTGGTTTTATTGCTATTGTTATTACATTTTCATATACTTTGAAGAGCTAATCTGTTTGGAAGTGACAGGGGAAGGTAGATTTCATGGGAGGGAAGGGCAGGGAGCCTGCCAGAAGAATGTCCGACAGCTTAAAAACGAGGGGAAAAAGTAAGGTCCTCTGCAGTTGCTTTCGTTTCCATTTTTTTTATCAGCACGGCCAAGCAGCATTGCATGAACCACAAAAAAGGCCGGAGATAGAGGCCGAGTGCTGATGGTTACACAGAGCTGAGATCTGAGGAGCCCGGCAGGAGTCCCCTAGCCGTCCCCTCTCTGCGAGGGCCCTCAGCAAATCCCATCAAGCACCCCCCCCCCCCCCCTAGTGTAAGCAAGGTAGGGACTGCTAGGCCCGTCCAGTCTGCCCCGCTTCACTCCTCAGCCGCTCTCTGGCTTTCTTCTTCCTTTCTGCTTGTTTCGAGCCTTCTGTTTTCTGCTACTTCTCCTGGGAAAAGCCCTTCCTTGCATCCACTGCCCTTTGGGTGCAGACAGACTTTGTGATGTTGCTCCTGAGTTTGCCTGCTTGGAGCCTCGTCCTGTGACGTCTTGTTCTAGAGCATTCTTTCCTTTGAAAAGAGCCTAATTCCTGTGCATCAGGTGTGCACCTTTGAGGTGTTTGAATGTCTCTATCACAGCCCAGCCCCCTCCGCAATCTCTCCTGTTCTCTAGGGTAAACAGATTTAGGTCCTTGATTCACATTTTGTATGGTCTTTTGGTGAAGAATCTGCACCATTCTGCTATTATTTATTCCTCTTAATAAATCGCCTTTATATAATAATCAAATGGGTTTACAGAGCAAGAAATACAGAAAACATATAAATAGAATCTAGAATTAGTTTAAAGGAAGATATACAATTATTACACAAAGTTAAAGTAAGATAAAAATGCCTAAAATAAAATCCACCAAAAATATAAAACCATGATACGAGTATCCATCACAAAACAAAGAAATAACCTGAAATGCATCAGCGAAACACTCCAGGAATTCAAACACCGGGTGAAATCAGGTTAGCTTAGTCACCGTCAAAGGCCTGCCTGAACAAGCAAGTTTAATATTCTGCCTAAACTTTAAATGATTTGATTCCAGCCGGAGATCTAAAGGCAGTGCATTCCACAAAGAAGACAGGCAGGGCGGTGGAATCCTCAGCGCAACGCACGCAAAGGTTTAACCACTCCAGCAGATATCAGAGGTTTAACCACTCCAGCAGATATCAGAGGTTTAACCACTCCAGAAGACATCAGAGGTTTAACCACTCCAGCAGATATCCGAGGTTTAACCACTCCAGCAGATATCAGAGGTTTAACCACTCCAGCAGATATCTCAGGTTTAACCACTCCAGCAGACATCAGAGGTTTAACCACTCCAGCAGATAATCACAGGTTTAACCACTCCAGCAGATATCAGAGGTTTAACCACTCCAGCAGACATCAGAGGTTTAACCACTCCAGCAGATATCAGAGGTTTAACCACTCCAGCAGACGACAGAGGTTTAACCACTCCAGCAGACATCAGAGGTTTAACCACTCCAGAAGACATCAGAGGTTTAACCACTCCAGCAGACATCAGAGGTTTAACCACTCCAGCAGATATCAGAGGTTTAACCACTCCAGCAGACATCAGAGGTTTAACCACTCCAGCAGATATCACAGGTTTAACCACTCCAGCAGATAATCACAGGTTTAACCACTCCAGCAGATATCACAGGTTTAACCACTCCAGCAGACATCAGAGGTTTAACCACTCCAGCAGATATCACAGGTTTAACCACTCCAGCAGATAATCACAGGTTTAACCACTCCAGCAGACATCAGAGGTTTAACCAGTCCAGCAGATATCAGAGGTTTAACCACTCCAGCAGATAATCACAGGTTTAACCACTCCAGCAGATATCACAGGTTTAACCACTCCAGCAGATATCAGAGGTTTAACCACTCCAGCAGACATCAGAGGTTTAACCACTTTAGCAGACATCAGAGGTTTAACCACTCCAGAAGACATCAGAGGTTTAACCACTCCAGCAGACATCAGAGGTTTAACCACTCCAGCAGATATCCGAGGTTTAACCACTCCAGCAGATATCAGAGGTTTAACCACTCCAGCAGATATCTCAGGTTTAACCACTCCAGCAGACATCAGAGGTTTAACCAGTCCAGCTGACATCAGAGGTTTAACCACTCCAGCAGACATCAGAGGTTTAACCACTCCAGCAGATATCAGAGGTTTAACCACTGCAGCAGATATCCGAGGTTTAACCACTGCAGCAGATATCCGAGGTTTAACCACTCCAGCAGACATCAGAGGTTTAACCAGTCCAGCAGACATCAGAGGTTTAACCAGTCCAGCAGACATCAGAGGTTTAACCACTCCAGCAGATATCACAGGTTTAACCACTCCAGCAGACATCAGAGGTTTAACCAGTCCAGCTGACATCAGAGGTTTAACCAGTCCAGCAGATATCAGAGGTTTAACCACTGCAGCAGATATCCGAGGTTTAACCACTCCAGCAGACATCAGAGGTTTAACCAGTCCAGCAGACATCAGAGGTTTAACCACTCCAGCAGATATCAGACGGAGAATGACACCGAATAGGAAGCCGGTGTGACTTCATGAGTAATGGCGAGGCGTGATCACATTTCTTAAATGCCAGGATCCCCCTAGTGGATAATGACTCCTCGAGGTCTCCCTGCTGGTCGGTGCCCATCGGCCTCTCTTGAATTGCTCCTTCGGACTCCTGCACCCCGGACGCACGGCTCTGCACTTCATCTTGCGTTGAATCTTAAGTGGCCAGCACTTGACCACTTTCTTAGAGCCCTGCTCCTGACTCTGCTGCAGATCTCAGGAAGGCCTGTCTCTCCTGCCAACAGAGAGCTAAGCTCAGTGCTGTTTGTAAGTGATTTATTGTCCTGGCTGATGATTATACCCCACAGCATCTTTCAGCCAGTCACGAGCCAGATCCTGTGAGAGGCGTCCTACGTTACTGGCGTTAAGTTAACGCGCTGCAGTGTCTTATTGTTTTCTAAATATGCGCAAAACCTTTTTAAAGGGCGGGAGGTTTTGGGTTTTTTTTTACGCTTTTCTCTTTTCTTATTCTAATTACCTTGACTTCCAAAAATGAGTCTTTACGATACTGGATACCGGGAATATGTCGTGCTTACTGCGCGCACAGGATTTAGATGCGATCATTGCTTGTATGGGATGTTAAGATTCTGTTTCTAGCCAGATGTGAACCTGCTGCTCAGGTCTTAAAGATTTTACAGGTTCCAAAATGTCTGTGTTGAGTGGGAGAAAGTGCATCCAGGTGGGAGGTAACGGAGCAGTTGAAAATGGTTTTTTAGTTAATATTTCTGGCTGGTAACCTAAGATAGCAGGACGACTTCATGCTATAAGGGCAGGCTGATCCACTTTTGGCATTTCCCTCATGGCATCTAGGGCCTTGTAGACCCAGCTACTCTTAGAGGTCGATAGATGCCACGATGGTAAAACCAGGACTGGACCACCCTGTCCCATATGCTATGGAGCTGTCTAATAACCTTCTGCCAGAGGTGCCCAGCCCTAATATTTAATGACTACAGACAGGCCTGGCTATCAGGATATCCACTAGAAGTAGCCAGCTAACTATAATAAAGAGGAAAGTTGCCCCACGCCTGCATCGTCGGTATGCAAACTAAGCTCCACCCCTCTCCCTGTACACTCCAGCCCCGCCCCCTCTCTCTCTATATATATTGTCCAATCTGTGCTCCACTACCACCCGTGGAAATTAAGCTCCGCCCTGTCTCTGGCTGTACTCTCCAGCTGCAGCTCCTCTCTCTCTCTCAGTTGGCGGTGCCCTCTCTCCTACCACGCAGTACCCCCTGAACTCAGCCTCCGCTCCCTACCGCTTCACATCTGAATCCCTCACATACTACACTTCACACTACTTCCCGGTGCTCGGGTGACCCTTTCACTACTGCTCAGGCATATTTGCATCGCCTGGGCCTCAGAACCAGGTCCATAGCTTGGCCTGACTGTGACCCTCGAACGCCAGGGGGGGGAGGGTGCGCCTCTCTGCCTTCTGCTGAGGCTGGCGTGGCAGAAAGAGCTCGATGCTGAGCTAACGTGGCCTGGGCTGGGGGAGCAGTGAGGCAGCCGGGCTAGTAAGAGCTCCTTCCTCTGTTTGATTGTCGCCTGGATGCACATTCACCCTTTTGCCTTTCTCTGACTTTGTAGGCATTCGTTTTGTCTAATGTTGCCAGGTGCTGATTGATACCGCAGCGGAAAAAAAACCCCCAGCGAGAGGCATTGCAGAGATAAGAGCGCAGTGGCATGAGGGGGGAGGGGGGGTCTGAGAAGGGCAGAAATGAAATCAAATGAAAGATGTAAATAACAGTTTATACCGGCAATAATCTCTGTGCGCAGGGAGATAACAGGTTTGTTACAGGGGGAAATTTATTGTCCTTATCCAGTCCCTGGCATGTGCTTTGCACGGCTGAAGGGCGAGTTATCCCTCCAATTAAAAGATTTTTCAGCCTGACGTTCTGAATGCATCTTAGCCCCCTCCTTCCAGTGCAGCCATAATTTCACTGCCGGTAAAACCCTTTTACCACGCAAGCGTCCGCGCTCCTGGAACGAGAACCCGGTCCTAAAACTTACAGCGTGCTTACCTCCTATCAGAACATGTCTGGGGGGGAGGGGGGTCAGTTCACATTTTCTTTTGGTCGTGTGACCTGGTTTTACTGCTTTGGGCTTTCAGCTCGGCTGGAAACAGGCACCTCTCCCCCCCCCCCCCCCCCCCGGCGCTCAGTTGCAACCACCCGGGGGATCTTTCCCAAATCACTCTGCCCCCATCGTCGCAGTGACCTTCCTCAGCTAGGGCCACTCGATATCACTGCTGTGCAATGACTGGCACTCTCTCTGCCCTGGGATCCCCAGCTCTGGCAAGACCTGAGCTGGGAATGGAACCCGCCGAGCTGGCACTCGCTGAACATGAAGGAGAGCCTGCCCGTCATTGCATTCCTTCCGAGCCACAGAAGCAGATCAGCCGTCAGGGAAAAGTCATCCTTTGTAGCATCCTCGAAGTTTGCTCCCCGTGGCAGTGACTGAGGCGCCACAGGATCCAAATCCCACTCTCATTTTCCACTTCTCCTCCCTGTGCTCCAGGTTACATTGAGGCCGATGTACTAAGCCCCGCATGAGGTGCGGGTGGCAGGCAGGGCATTGAACCCACGCCCGTGACCCTCTGCAACGAACGTTACTACTGGGCTTTGTGCACACTGCTGAAATCATGTTATCATTTATTAAAGAAGTGCAAGCAATTCCCAAATAATGACCCACGCAAGCAAGGTAAAAGCAGGGGCAGAGAATCTGAAAGCAGAGATCATTGCTCGACACCATTTGCAATGTTCTTACATTTCATTTCAGGGATCACACATTATTGGAACCAGCATCTGAAAAGATCTTTATTTGTTCTGCGTGATAAAAGGGGCCAGTGTTCCCCTGCGTAGTAATCCCGGCTCGCCAGGGAGCCACATAGTGTCCATGGGGCTGAATATCTGTGCTGGCATGAATGGGGGTAAATCACCTCCGGTGAGGCCAATCTACCGCTGAGGGACGGGAGCAGATAGCAGGCGGGGAGGGCAGGGCCGGTGCAAGGGTATTCTGTGCCCTAGGTGAACCTTACAGCTTTAAGCCCATCCAGATCTCTCCAAACTCTGCAAAAAAGACACTTGGAACTGCTATGGAATTTATAATGGCATCTCAGAAAGCCACGAATAAATGTAATTACCATTACAATATAGTAAACCTCCCATACCAAAACAATCCTAACTGCCAGCACTCAAACAGTAGCAACCTTACCTAGGAAAAGGCAACACTGCAAATATTATCCCAGGCCCTACAGCACCAATACACCTCCTATTGGGAAAACAGAATAAGCCAGGATGTTATAGATCCCTACACAGAATCTACATGGCAGCAAAATAGCTCACCTCGGCCACATATGCAGAATACTGACAGAATCCAACCAAATACAGAGAAAAGAGTCCAGAAAGTATAAATAGAAATATGCTGAGAAGAACTGAACTGGAAACCCACAACAAGCAGCCTTTATATGCAGAGCAACAATGGAAAAACAGACATTACCATTCTTCATAAAACATTAATCAATAAAATCCAGAAATATAAAACATAATAGTAAAATCATATTTATAAAAAGAAGAAATAATAAATAGAATATCTAAAATTTCCCATATACCAATACAATATTTCAAAAACTCCAATAATTAAAAAAATGTTCTAATATTTCAAAACAGAAAAACATCAAATTACATCCTAAAATTAAAACTAATACGGATTTAAAAATCTCCTGCTCTCCATACCTGGGATCTTTTGATTTCCAGTCACCCTGAGATTTTTGTGCATTTGGGGAGATACACACACAAAAATACATTGATTCTCTCACACACTCCCTATGCTCTTACACATACTCCCTCTCTCCCTCACAGACACATAATGTGTGTGTACGCATGCCTATGAAAGCCTATATGTGATACATAGTCTCTCACAGATGCACACCCAATTATACATACACATACACACAGGCTCTCACACAAACACAGGCACACAAGCTCTCACACAGCCACATACATGCATACAGACTGTCACACAGCCACATACACACAAACATGCATACAGCTTGTCACACAGACACACACATACATACAAGCTGTCACAGATGCACACACACAAGCTTTCACACAGGCACACACGTGCATACAGGCTGTCACACAGCCACACACATACACACAAGCTTTCACACAGGCACACACATGCATACAGGCTGTCACACAGCCACACACATGCATACAGGCTGTCACACAGCCACACACATACACACAAGCTTTCACACAGGCACACACATGCATACAGGCTGTCACACAGCACACACAGGCTTTCAGACAGGCAGACACATGCATATAGGCTGTCACAGATGCACACACACACAGACTTTCACACAGGCACACACATGCATACAGGCTGTCTTCACACACACACACACACACACACACACGTTTAGACACATACACAGCCTCCTGTTCTCTTCGGGCCTGGTGGGACTCCTCTTCTCATCGGCCCCACCACGAGCTGCTGTCCTTCCTGCATTTGGGGGACGTTGGCGCTGAAGTGGGAAAGTTGTGCGTGGGAACACTGGGGTGGTGGCAGTATTCCTCTTCAGCCACCAGCAGCCTCTCTTCTTTCGCGCCTGG
Source organism: Rhinatrema bivittatum (assembly GCF_901001135.1). Lineage (NCBI taxonomy): Eukaryota > Metazoa > Chordata > Amphibia > Gymnophiona > Rhinatrematidae > Rhinatrema > Rhinatrema bivittatum. The sequence continues at coordinate 8,772 of NW_021820752.1, read as the reverse complement.
GCCTTTTGGCTTCTTTTCCACTGCTCTTTCCAAAGATATTTTACTGAAGCTTTTGTGTAATTTTTGATTATGGATGTCTTATCGCATGTGTTTTATGGAATTTTATGATTTTGAGTGTGCAATTGTTAACCGCCTTGAACCACTTTTGGAGGACGGTGCGGGATAAAATCGACGTGTAAATAAATACAAAGATATTCCCCGGTGTTCCTGTTTAATCTCCCTGTATTGCAGCTACTCCTCAGTCTGGGATTTGATGTCCTGGTAGCAGAGGTCTTTCTGTGTCCCCTGTGCCACCCTGGCCGTGTGCGCTGTGGCTGCCAGAGCATGCTAAGCACGCCCCTCCCTCCTTTTAACCCAGCTGAAAACGTGTGTGTGTGTGTTGTGAAAGGAAACACAGCGGTGGGTGGGTGGAGGGCAGTGTTGGACTGGGGCGGTCTAGCCAAGTAACTGCTTAGTGACCCCCCCCCCCTCTTCCTGTCTATGGGGAAAGTGTTTCATACACCCGCCCCTTAATCCTCTCAGCTCTGACTCAAATTATTAAGCCCTTCAGGAAGGGGACCATGCGTGGGTGTGGAACAGCGCTGCATAAAGTGACATTACATTTCCCTTCCCCGTGGCCATTTTACTGCTTCTCTCTGCTAATTTGAAGCTATTTACTTCCAAATATGATCCTCAGGAGCCCCTTACCCCACAAAAGGTTAATAAATGTCATTCGTGATGGCTGCCCCGATGGGTACTTGAAAGGGTTCGTCTCTCTCTGCCAGCCCGGCACTGTCCTCCTCTGTCTGTCTTTCTGGGGTTGGCTAACTTATCTCAGCAGCTCTGCATGAAGCTGGTATTAGGTTCCTTGCTTTCTCACTTACAGCAGACGTGTTTAAATCCCAGCGCCCGGGACAGAGCTGCTCTTCTCAGTTGATTTTTCCTGTCCTTCACAGTTCCCAGTGTTACCGTGTGTTCTTTCCCAAGATAGCGTCCTGTGAGCTCATTAACAGGAAGGGGTGATTTGCACACCTCCTTCAAGGCTGTTTCATCTCCTGTGTTGGACCAGCACTGTGTGCACGCGCCTGCCACAGAGTGACTGCTGAGTGCCTCTCATGCAGGGAGCACGGGTCCTGCCCCAGAGAGACTGCTGAGTGCCTCTCGCTGCAGGGAGCGCTGGTCCTGCCCCAGAGTGACTGCTGAGTGCCTCTCGCTGCAGGGAGCGTGGGTCATGCCCTCAGAGTGACTGCTGAGTGCCTCTCGCTGCAGGGAGCGCGGGTCCTGCCCCAGAGAGACTGCTGAGTGCCTCTCGCTGCAGGGAGCGTGGGTCCTGCCACAGAGTGACTGCTGAGTGCCTCTCGCTGCAGGGAGCGTGGGTCCTACCCCAGAGTGACTGCTGAGTGCCTCTCGCTGCAGGGAGCGCGGGTCCTGCCCCAGAGTGACTACTGAGTGCCTCTCGCTGCAGGGAGTGCGGGTCCACATCTGGATCCAGACCAAGGGAGGCCTCTGAGGAACAGACATTGCGAAAGCAGCCCTGAAGGACGCTTACCTCTCCTCCCTAGCATAGAGAATGAGGGGCAATGAGAGAGAGAAATAAAATGAAACATGAAGAAAGAATCAATATGAAAGAGACTGTGAGGGGTAAACCGAGACATCACGAGAACGGTGCAGGGAGGGAAAGCAGCGAGATCAACAGGGAAAGAGGAGGAATAAGGGAAGGGAAGGGAGATCAGAGAAGATTAAGAATGAGAGAGAGAGCACAAGAGACAGTGGGAGATCAACAGGGAAAGAGGAGGAATGAGGGAAGGGAAGAGAGATCAGAGAAGAAGATTAAGAATGAGAGAACACAAGAGACAGTGGGAGATCAACAGGGAAAGAGGAGGAATGAGGGAAGGGAAGAGAGATCAGAGAAGAAGATTAAGAATGAGAGAACACAAGAAACAGTGGGAGATCAACAGGGAAAGAGGAGGAATGAGAGAAGGGAGATCAGAGAAGAAGATTAAGAATGAGAGAGCACAAGAGACAGTGGGAGATCAACAGGGAAAGAGGAGGAATGAGAGAAGGAAGATCAGAGAAGAAGATTAAGAATGAGAGAGAACACAAGAGACAGTGGGAGATCAACAGGGAAAGAGGAGGAATGAGGGAAGGGAGATCAGAGAAGAAGATTAAGAATGAGAGAACACAAGAGACAGTGGGAGATCAACAGGGAACGAGGAGGAATGGGGGAAGGGAGATCAGAGAAGAAGATTAAGAATGAGAGAGCACAAGAGACAGTGGGAGATCAACAGGGAAAGAGGAGGAATGAGGGAAGGGAGATCAGAGAAGAAGATTAAGAATGAGAGAACACAAGAGACAGTGGGAGATCAACAGGGAAAGAGGAGGAATGAGGGAAGGGAGATCAGAGAAGAAGATTAAGAATGAGAGAACACAAGAGACAGTGGGAGATCAACAGGGAAAGAGGAGGAATGAGGGAAGGGAGATCAGAGAAGAAGATTAAGAATGAGAGAGCACAAGAGACAGTGGGAGATCAACAGGGAAAGAGGAGGAATGAGAGAAGGAAGATCAGAGAAGAAGATTAAGAATGAGAGAGAACACAAGAGACAGTGGGAGATCAACAGGGAAAGAGGAGGAATGAGGGAAGGGAGATCAGAGAAGAAGATTAAGAATGAGAGAGAGCACAAGAGACAGTGGGAGATCAACAGGGAAAGAGGAGGAATGAGGGAAGGGAGATCAGAGAAGAAGATTAAGAATGAGAGAGCACAAGAATCAGTGGGAGATCAACAGGGAAAGAGGAGGAATGAGAGAAGGGAGATCAGAGAAGAAGATTAAGAATGAGAGAGCACAAGAGACAGTGGGAGATCAACAGGGAAAGAGGAGGAATGAGGGAAGGAAGATCAGAGAAGAAGATTGAGAATGAGAGAGAGTACAAGAGACAGTGGGAGATCAACAGGGAAAGAGGAGGAATGAGGGAAGGGAGATCAGAGAAGAAGATTAAGAATGAGAGAGAGTACAAGAGGCAGTGGGAGGCCTTGCAGGAGACCTGCCCAGGGTGCAGGGACTATAAAAAAAAGCTGGAGGAGGAGGTCAGGGTTTTGATTTGATGCTGTCACCCCCTGGCGGGGCGCACATAATGAGAAAGTGTCTGATGCGAATATGAGAGCTAAGCACCAGTCTCGGGGGTTCACAAAATAAACTTGGTGGGGCAGATGGTGTAGTGGTCCTGGCCCAGAGAGAGGGGTAGTATTTCTCAGGCTGGACAGAGAAAGCAGCACTATACACTTCTGGCTCCTCTCAGGTTGGTTGGTGCTGTGTGCTTTTTGGTTTTGAGATATTTTAGGGTTTAACGTGATGCATATTTTTTGTATTTCTGATTTAGTTATTAAAAATACTCATATTCTGCATTTTCCGGTAATAATTTCTCAGTGCTATTGACTCTTTTGTTAATGAACATAATCTGCCTTGGAATGGCTGTTTGCCATGGAAGAAGGAGTAGGCATTTTGGGGGTCATATTCAGTAGGCCGTTTATGGGGTAAGTTATCCGGCTCAAGTTAGCCTCAACTACGTGGAATTTGTGTTCGTCTGGGCGTGCATTTTGGATGCGCTAATCTCCTTATTGCGGCGGCTGCTAGTCTAGCGTGTCCAGAACGCGCATCCAGCCACGTGTAAACCTTGATTGCATCGGCCTGATATTGACTTAAGAAAGGAAACCTTTGCGGAAAGCTAGGGGCATGTTCATGGAAAAAGTCTCAGGCCTGGGAGATAACTGGATTCCTGGCTGCCCGTGTGTAGCTGCATCCCAAAGGCTCCTGTGCGCTGCCCCTGGCGGCGGTTCTTAAGCTGGTAGGACAAGAGGTATGGTGGTCAGCAAAGAACCGAAGAAAGCGAGACGGGAGGCAGAGCTGGCTGCCGCCTCCCGACTCTTCCCGCCGGCCATGTCAGATTCTGGATGTATCTGCACCCCTGTCCTTTCTGCCACTCTGAAGATCTCCTCCGAGCCCATGTCGGGATTTCGGGATTTGTAAAATACCAGAGGAGCAGCCAGCGCAGTTCTTAGAGCATCAGCACGTTCACAGCTGGAAATCAGTTTACTGCTCGCCATTCATTATCCTCCTCCTGGCATCTGGGAAGCGGAAACTGCCTTTGATAGCAGGAGTTTTCTTTTTCCGTTGAAGGACTGTTTGCAGAAATAAAGCCTCGTTCAGGAGCTGCGCTTTAATTAAACTGAGAGGGGAGCTGTTTGTGCGATTAGCCCGATTGCTGGAGGAGCTGGCGCTTCCAGCACTGCATTTTAAGGCCATAAATCACAGCTCTTCCTGCTGCTCAGACGCCTCTCCTGCCAAGGTGACTCCAGCTGCCTCCTCATTGTCCTCCTCTGGCACGGTTCTGGGCGGCTGGCTCCGCAGCACGGGCCCTTGACTCTGGGCAGCCTTGAGAAGCAGCACTGGGGGTTTGCAGTCGTCTGATTGTTTTGCTCCTGGTTTTGACCCTTAGCATGCAGAATCCTTGCAGGTACTGTCTGTGTCCTCTCCAGACCTCCTGCAGTCATGATGTAGTGCCTCTCCCAGCCCACCCCTTCTCAGACCTGTAACCCAGGCATGGATTCCTTGAAAGGAGGGAGGTTTAACTTCTAGGGCCCAAGCTGTTTATGTAACCCCCGCCCCTCTCTCTCTCTCCAGGGGTCGGCTTCGGTAAAAGCCTGTCTACAGCCCCTTCCGCTGGGGAACAGCAGAATGCTCTCGGGCCCAGGGGGAGATTCGCACTCAAAAAACAACTGTCCACAGCAGGACTGTGGTTATTCACTCTTCTCTGGTGGAGCCCTCATCAGCAGTTACCAGAATTCTCCAGCAATGTACCTCAGGACCCCAAATACAGACAGGGAAACCTCTGCCCTTCCTCTTCCCCCACACTGGCAGCAGACGTCTCCAGAACAAGGACAGATGCTGCCAGACGATCTGTGCAATGTGCCAGACAGATCTAACTAGTCTCTCTAGCATGGCAGCAGCGCCCAAGGGCAGGCAGCGCACTGAGCTCCACACCGGGTGACTTACTCTCACGAGAATCTTCTCAGAAGGCCCCTTTTATATTCCATTCAAACCCAGCCCCTTTGGGGGAAGGAACCTCCTGAAGCTTTCTCTTTTCTGCAACAAACCCATCGTGTAAACTTGTTTATCCTTTAGCTCACAGCTCCTGAACTTCCCCAACTCTGCTTTTACTGGAAGAGGCTACATTTTACTGAATGACACCTTTCTAGTTAATCCAGACAGTTAATCTCCTCTGCTCTTTCCAGCTCTGCTGCTGTTATTTACTGCAATCAAGCCTGAACATGCAAAAGTATCACCTTCACAAGAAACTATGGTATTGTCATGTTAGCAGTGTGTTGTGGCAGAGATTTTGGGAACATGCCCCGGCCTGTGATACCCATTGTTCTCTTTGTGTCCCTGGGAGCAATTTTTTCTTTGTGCCACAGGAGGACATGGAACAATCAGACCTGTTCAGATGAGAGGTTTAGCAAAAGTCATACGGTTGCTCACAAAGGAAAATCATCCATTCAAGCCCACCGATGCAACTAAAATTTGCATTAGCAAAGTTTGAATGATGTCAGCTCATTCATTGTAAGTGTTCTAGAACATGAACGTGAATATTTTAATGCCCTTCAAGTATCCAGCTTCCAACCTGGTCCGTATTTAGCTTGTATCTAATATAAATCCTGGTGGATTGGTCATATATGGGAAGTCTCAACTGAGGAACGTGATGTCTTGGTCAATTTCTTGCAACCCCAAGGTCCTGCCAGGTCATTTTACTGGCCGCCCCATAGAAAGACCTGCTGGGTTCCAGAAGAACTCATTATTGCTATCTTTGATGCACCCAGAACAGCTTCGTCAGGCAGGCAGTACATTTATTCACAAGCCACTTTGTCACGCATTGATGGGACATTCAAAAGCATGTGCAAGGCAGGAAAAAAAGAATAAGTGAAATTTTGTGAAATCTGCAGTTTAAGCAATTCTCGTATGTAGTGTCTTGCCTTTTCTTGTTTTGTGCTTAAATAAAAGCTTGGAAACCTGTGGCTGGTACCTTGTCTGGCTGTCTGGAGGGGCCCCTAGGCCATGGGGTTGTCAGTTTTGCTGAATTGGCAGTGGCTCAACCACAACTGACCAATGCAAGGTAACTAATCAGCATACAAAGTTTTGCACCGACTTTGATGACTAATTTATGAAAATATATAAACAAATATGTGTCAAAAGCTAAAAGTGTGATAAGCACAGTAAACTGAGCTGCAATGTAAAATTTCACATCTCTAGCTCATTTGCATGTTTCACAGTTGGGTGCCAAAGATGGCTCTTTTTAACTTAGTGCATTCACACATGCAAATGATGCTTGTCTTTGGGACTGTAATTCTGACCAAAGCAAGGCTGGGTCCAAGATGAAACAGGGCAGCTTTTGTAGCAAAAAAGGTGCTCTTTCAAATGACATTAGAAAGAAAAAAATTAAAAACTACACAGTAGAGATATTTGCACCCAAAAATGGCAAATTTGCATAAAAAGGTGACATCATTCTTATTGTAACTATATCTTTGCTTCCAGTTGGCTGCAAAGCCTCCTAGTGCAAATCCTAGATGTACGACATGGGCCATGACTACTAATCCAGTTATGGCCTGAATATGAAGTGTCATCAGGAGCAATGAGGAGTCAAAGTAGGCCTTAAATTTCTTTTGTAAAATTTTTCACATAGTTTGCTGGCCCATAAAAGGGTGGCAAGCTCATGTTAGGTTCCAAACTTTGCATAGGATCTTAGCATCAGAGGTTGCAATAATCCACAAAGTTTCAGGCCCCTAACAAGGGGTTGTTTGGCTGCAGTGCCAGATAAAGTTGACATTTTCTGTTGCGCGGAGCACGGTACTCTAAGAGTGACCTTCAATCAGCTGCCTCTAGCTCTTGAACCAATGATGATCTCGCCAAAAAAGTTTGCTTAGTTTTGTTTGAGGCCCTAGTGAACAGCCACACAAAATTTATTCAATTTGAAGGAGGTCAAGTGTGGATGATTTTCTAAATTGGTCCGCTTGACATGGCATGTCCCTGTAGGCTGTGCAGCAACAGGGAGAAAGGTCCCCCCTTTCCCCAAACTCCACACTCCTGCAAGAGAGAAGAGCTCGCCCTCCTCTGTCTGACCAGAATGTTCTTAGGCTTCCCTCTGCAAACACTTCAAGAGGGGGGAGCCATAGCAAATGGTTTAGTCCCCTCACTGCTCTACCAGCCTCAGTGCGTGGCCCGCTGGGAGGAGCACAGACGCAGTGCAGGCACCATCGGCCCCTTCACACACACAAAACAGAAACCAAAACGTGCCGAATGGGGAGGTTTAAGGTTTATGTGCGGCGGGGGGGGGGGGTGAGTGATAACTTTGCAGTGTTCTTCTGGTGGAAAGTTGTGCAGTCCGTGCATGCAAATACAAAGTGAGGCAAATCCTTCTGAGTTGTGAGAGTGAGGTCAGGCAGAGGTGCGAGCCGGCTTTACGGCGCCTCTCCATTCGAGGGGGCGTGTGTCGCCGAGTCAGGCCTCACCCAGGTCAGCAGCTCGGCTACGGCTTTATAATTAGTTATGTTTGCTTCACAAAGGCCAAGAAATTCCTTGTGTCGAAATCAACATTCAAAATAATGGCAGCCTCTCCTATCTCCAAATCGTTTTCAAGAAAAAAAAATATAAACAAGTTTTGCCCTGGAGATTTTTGAAAGCATAAATACAGGAAAAGGGTGTGCCTTGTTTTCAAGAAAGCCCAGGCCTCTCACCTGTTAGTTAAACTCGTAATTTCCAGAGATCTGGGTTTCTTTTTTTATACTTATTATCCTTCATTCCCAAACACTCCAGGGGGGCCAGGAGCCCCACACACTGCAGCTCCCTGCAGAATCTGGTAGGTCTGCATCCCAACTATGGTGGCCACTAGGTGTCAGCATTGCTTAGTGGCTTGTACCCCTCCCTCCCATTCCTCATTACCATCCCAGGGCCGTGAACTCTGCTTCTACAGGCCTCCCCTGCCTCAGGCAGCCCAAGAAAACGAAGCGGGGCCTGGGAATTGAATCTAAACTCCTGTATAGCACCGACGCTGAGCCATGGGGCTAGTCTTAATGGCTTCTGTTCTGTATCAGGACTATTGCTTCTGAAATTGTTTAAACACCAGTCACCAGCGTTAACCAGTGCTCCTGAAGTCATGTGAGTGGAAGGGGTTTCCCTTTTTTATAGCTACGGCAAAAGTCCTGGAATATTTTTTGTGACACGGTCATTGTTTTGTTTATTTAGATGGGCTTTTATTATATTTTATTTATGTTATGTTGTGTATTATCTGATGCCTTGAATTTTATGTATGTTTTATTGTGAACCGTTTTGATTAATTCTTTGAACTGTAAAAGCGGTATACAAACATTTTTAAATACATTTTTTAAATAAATAAACATCGAGGAGACCAGGAGGCACAAGCCTATCGGCCAAGTCTCCTGCAGTAGCACCAACTGTCACAGGGTCATCAGACCTGTCCTCATCTAACAAGAACATAAGAACATGCCATACTGGCTCAGACCAAGGGTCCATCAAGCCCATTCTGGAATAATTAACTAAAATGGAATGGGATGGAAATGCGATTTCCTGCAGTGGGGAAACGTTGGCAAAAGCCTGCTTCAGGAATAGCAGATTTGGGCCTTCTGCCCCTGGATTACCGCTGCTGGCAGAACACTGCCTACAGGATCTGTCGGTGGATCAGAGGATAGAGAGAGAGAGATAACGGGGGCCAAAACAGTGGGTCGACTC